>NC_091012.1:8250000-8377500 GCF_041146395.1 Eulemur rufifrons | reverse complement strand
GGGACTTTTTTTGTGGGGTCGGGTGGTGTTTGGGGGTCAGGGCATCTTTCAGTCTGGCGGTTTGTTTTTATTAGGCCCAGAGAGGAGAAGTGGGCATGTGTGTGGCAGGTGAAAAGTGCTGATCCTCTTTCAGTCTTAGGGTGAAAGAGGATCAGCAGTTTTCAGCCCGTTTCTTTAAGAATCCTTTGATTCATCACCTGGCAATCTACCATGGTTCTCTGGACCCCTCAATGCGTGGGACCCTTTAACTGGATACTTCCAAGAATTATGCTGCAGAGCTTTTGAAATAACCACTACGTGGAGAATTATTTGCCAGTTTTTGCAGCACCTTTCACCATAATTGTGACAAGGTTCGTCTCTGCCTCCTTAAACCAAGCTGGCTGCCATGGACAAAACCATGCTGAGGCCTACCTCACTTGGTATTGCCTATACTTGGTACTGGAGCCTGGCAAGAAGCCAGTCTTTTAAGTATCATTCCACCAACCTTTTTCCATTGTTTTAAAAGGCAGAGCACCTTTTGCCAGTTAGCATAAGAATGAGTTGCTGGAGGGCACGTTGTTGTGTGGGGTCAGGTGGTGTGTGAGGGGGCAGGCGCTCTGCCAGTCCAGTGTTTTTTTTTTTTTTTTTTTTTTTTATCCTCAGAGAGGAGAAGTTGGCATGTGTGCAGCAGGTGAAAAGTGCGGATCCTGTTTTAGTCTTAGACTGAAACAGGATCCACATTTTCTGCCCGTTCCTTTAAGAATCATTTGACTCTTCTTCCGTGAATCCACCATGGTTCTCTATAACCCTCTATGCGTGGCCCCAGGTAACTAGCTGGTTCCAAGAAGTATGCCATAGAGCTTTTGAAATAACCACTACGTGGAGAATTATTTGCCAATTTTTGCAGCACCTTTCACCATAATTGTGACAAGGTACTTCTCTGCCTCCTTAATCCCAAGATGGCTGCCAGGGAAAAAACTATGCTGAGGCCTAGCTCACTTGGTGTTGCCGATACTTGGTACGGGAGCGTGGAATAAAACCAGTCTTTCAAGTATCATTCCACCATCCTTTTTCCATTATTTTAAAAGGCATAGCACCATTTGCCAGTTAGCATAAGAATGAGTCACTGGAGGGGACGTTTTTGTGTGGGGTCGTGTGGTGTGTGTGGGGGGGCAAGCCCTCTGTCAGTCCAGTGGTTTGTTTTTATTATGCCCAGAGAGGAGAAGTGGGCATGTGTGTGGCAGGTGAAAAGTGCGGATCCTGTTTCAGACTTAGACTGAAACAGGATCCGCACTTTTCAGCCCGTTCCTTTAAGACTCCTTTGATTCATTCTCAATGATGGTGGAATGGTGGTGACCTCCTGGATTCGTGCTCCTGGAGTGGAAGGCATGGGTCTCCCACTGCCACAACCCTAGAGGTTCACTTCCCCACAAGAACGGTGGTGTGAATCCATGGAGAATCAGCGTGGGACAGAGAGAGAGAGCAAGAAAAGACTGAGGTGATTAGGGAAATAAATCACCAAAATCTGGAGAGTGCGGGATGGCCAATAGAGAAGGGAGCACGGGACAGCTGTACCCACCTCACCAGAGAGTGGGGTGGGTTCAGCCCCACAGGAAAGCATCTTGTTCCCCCTCTGACCTCCACACCCACTCAATTGAGGATCTGCCTGAAGTCGGTGCAGAATCGCCACGGGAGATGTGGGGCTCTGCAGAGAGGAGACATTGGCAGGAGGCATTTTGGACCCTGGAGTGCTGTGCGCAGCTGACGCACCTAGCAACTGTCTCCTATACGTGGGCGGTGGGGCTGCTTTGGTCCCGGCTCTAGCAGACGCCAAACTGCCTCGTATAGGTGGGTGGCTGGATTCTCCCGCTCCCCGGCTCCTCTGGCCTCTGCCGGTCCCTGAGCATTCAACCCCAGTGACAGTGATCTGCAGACGGGCGGCCGCCATTGTCGGGGTCCACAGCCTAAACGCTGAGGAGCGATTGGGTACCGGGCGGCTCCCTGGGCGGCTCCCTTCCCTAGTCCACGGACCCTGACTAGGAGCTCCACCTTTGTGTGAACACTGAGTGGTTCCCCAGTCACGAGAGAGTGGAGCGTGGACCTTGCAGACATTGGGGTGGGGCAGACCATCTCCCGCGGGAACTGCAGTGGCTGGGGCGCTGGGCGAATGAGGGCACCGCTCCACTCTCCCTATCCACTGTCTTTCTTGCAGAGAGAGACAGAAGCCACCTCGGGAGAGGAAGAGGGGCAGCCCCCCCCAGCGGAGCTAGCAAAATCCTGAACAATATGTGAAGGGCTCCCCCTAGTGACAGAGGAGGCAGCTTACCTGGCACTCACAGTGTGCCCCTATCCAGACTAAAGCTGAAAGAAGGGATCTTAAGGATTCATTCAGATGGGAAGGGCTCAGTGAAGGAACTCTAGGAGTATAAAGAATCAAGCTGAAACCATGCCCTCAAAGAGGATTACTAGTTCTCCACCAATTAACACAAAGCAGATTCCAAATAGCAACATGTCACAGGAAGAATTTCAAACATGGATCATAAATACGCTGAACATTATGCAAGAAAAAATGGATAATCAACACAAAGAAACCACAAAAAAGATCCAGGACTTGGAAGAAAAATTCACCAAAGAAATTGAAATACTGAAGAAAAATCAAACTGAACTCCTGGAAATGAAAAATTTATTCAAGGAGCTACAAAACACAGTGGAAAGTCTCAAGAGCAGGGTAGATCAAACAGAAGAAAGAATCTCAGAGATCGAAGATAACACTTTCCAATTAAATAAGGCAGTCACAGAGTTAAAACAAAGAAACATGAGAAATAATCATAGTCTACAAGAAATGTGGGATTATGTAAAGAAGCCTAACGTGAGAGTTATCGGCATTCCTGAGGGTGAAGAAGACAATAAGCAAGGGTTGAATAAAGTATCTGAAGATATAATTGAGGAAAATTTCCCAGGCCTTGCCAAATCTCTAGATACACAGGTTCAAGAAGCTCAAAGAACCTCTGAGAGATTCATACCAAATAGGAAGACACCACGTCATGTAGTTATCAGACTGACCAAAATATCCACTAACGAGGCCCTTCTTCAATCTGTAAGGAGAAAAAAACAAGTAACATACAAAGGAAAGCCCATCCGAATCACGCCAGATTTCTCAACTGAAACCTTACAAGCAAGAAGAGATTGGAGCCCCATTCTCACTCTTCTGAAACAGAATAATGCCCAGCCTAGAATCCTGTACCCAGATAAGCTCAGTTTTATATATGAAGGTGAAATTAAGACATTCTCAGATAAACAAAAACTCAGAGAATTCACCAAGACAAGAGCAGCTTTCCAAGAAGTATTCAAAACAGAGTTACACGTGGTCCAGCACAAGAAGGACCTTCGAATGTAACACTAATCAAGAGATAAATATGAAAACACAGTTATCATAATGGCTCAAGAGAGAAAACAGATCAATGAAATTCAACCCAACATGAGGAACAGCAATCTGTCTCGCTTATCAGTTCTCTCATTAAATGTGAATGGATTGAATTCCCCACTCAAGAGACATGGACTGGCCCGATGGATAAAAAAGATATAAGCCAAGTATCTGCTGTCTTCAGGAAACTCATCTAACCTGCAAGGATGCATTTAGACTGAAAATAAAAGGGTGGAAATCAATATTCCAAGCAAATGGAACCCAAAAGAAAGCTGGCGTGGCAGTTCTAATCTCCGATAACGTAGTTTTTAAATCAACAAAAGTAAAGAAAGACAAAGATGGTTACTATATACTGGTGAAGGGTACAATTCAACAAGAAGACATAACTATACTTAACATATATGCACCCGATCTAGGTGTACCCAGATTCATAAAGCAAACCCTACTTGATCTGAACCAAATGATAGATAACAACACTTTAGTAGCCAGAGATTTTAACACGCCACTGACAGTTCAAGACAGATCCTCCAAACAAAAAATAAACAAAGAAATATTGGACGTATATAGAATGCTAGAACAAATGGGCCTGACTGACATCTACAGGACATTCTACCCAAATACCACTGAATATAAGTTCTTCTCATCAGCTCATGGGACATTCTCCAAGATTGACCATATCTTAGGACATAAAGCATGTCTTAAAAAATTTAAAAATATAGAAATAATACCATGCAGCTTCTCGGATCACAGTGGAATAAAAGTAACAATGAACCCTAACAGAAATCCTCATTTCTACTCAAAGTCATGGAAGCTAAATAACCTTCTCCTGAACAATCATTTTATAAATGAAGAAATCAAGTCAGAAATCAAAAGATTCTCTGAATTAAACGACAAAGGAGATACAACTTATCAAAATCTGTGGGACACAGCTAAAGCAGTCCTGAGAGGAAAATTTATTTCCATAAATGCCTATACCAAAAAGACAGAAAACTTACAAATAGACAATCTAATGAATAGACTCAAAGAGCTGGAGAAGAAAGAAGAGACCAAACCCAAACCCAGCAGAAGGAAATTATTAAGATTAAATCAGAACTAAATGAAAAGGACCATAAGGGAGATTAAACCAAACCATAACGGAGATTAATAAAACCAAAAGTTGGTTCTTTGAAAAAATAAACAAAATTGACACACCTCTGGCTAAACTAACCAAGAGCAGAAAAGAAAAATCTCTTATAACCTCGATCAGGAACACGAAAGGAGTAATCACGACTGATGCCACAGAGATACATGATATCATCTATGAATTCTACAAAAATCTTTATGCACACAAATTAGAAAACCTGGAGGAAATGGACAAATTCTTATAAACACACAGCCTTCCCAGGCTCAACCAGGAAGAAATAGAATTCCTGAATAGACCGATATCTAGATCTGAAATTGAAACAGCAATAAAAAACCTTCCCAAAAAGAAAAGCCCTGGACCAGATGGGTTCACACCTGAATTCTACCATACCTACAAAGAAGAACTGGTGCCCATCGTACATAAACTATTCTCCAATATAGAGAAGGATGGGATTCTCCTCAACACTTTTTACCAAGCCAACATAATCCTGATACCAAATCCAGGAAAGGATGCAACTAAAACAGAGAACTATAGACCAATTTCTCTTATGAATATAGATGCAAAAATTCTCAATAAAATTCTAACAAATCGAATCCAAGTGCTTATCAAAAAAATAATCCATCACGACCAAGTGGGCTTCATCCCAGAGATGCAGGGATGGTTTGACATATGGGAATGTAATTCATCACATAAATAGAAGCAAAAATAAAGATCAGATGATCCTCTCAATAGATGCAGAGAAAGCATTTGACAAAATTCAACACCCTTTTATGATAAGAACACTTAACAAAATAGGCATAGATGGGGCCTATATAAAAATGATACAAGCCATATACGACAAACCCTCAGCCAACATCATACTGAATGGGGAAAAACTGAAAGCATTCCCACTTCAAACTGGAACCAGACAAGGCTTACCACTGTCCCCATTACTTTTCTACATAGTATTGGAAGTCCTTGCAAGAGCTATCAGGCAAGAGAGCAGAATCAAGGGAGTTGAAATAGGGACAGAAGAGATCAAACTCTCACTCTTTGCTGATGATATGATGTTATATCTATAAAACCCCAAGGTTTCAACCAAGAGACTCCTGGAATTGATCAATGAATTCAGTAAAGTCTCAGGATAGAAAATCAATACACACAAATCAGAGGAATTCATATATGCCAATAACAGTCAAATGGAAAACCAAATTAAGGACTCAATACCCTTCAAAATAGCAACAAAGAAAATAAAATACCTAGGAATTTATTTAACTAAGGAGGTAAAGGACCTCTATAGGGAGAACTATGAAACACTGAGGAAGGAAATTGCAGAACATGTAAATAGGTGGAAAACCATACCATGCTCATGGATCGGTAGAATCAACATTGTTAAAATGTCTATACTGCCCAAAGTTATCTACAGATTCAATGCAATCCTTATTAAATTACCAACATCTTTTTTCACAGACATAGAAAAAATAATTTTACGCTTTGTATGGAACCAGGGAAGACCCCGTTTAGCAAAAGCAATCTTAAACAACAAAAACAAAATGGGAAGTATTAATTTGCCAGACTTCAAACTATACTACAAGGCTGTGGTTCTTAAAACAGCCTGGTACTGGCACAAGTGCAGGGACACAGACCAGTGGAACAGAACAGAAAATCCCAGTATAAAACCATCCTCATATAGCCATCTAATCTTTGACAAAGCAGACAAAAACATACTCTGGGGAAAAGATTCCTTATTTAATAAATGGTGCTGGGAAAACTGGATATCCACATGTAGAAGACTAAAACAGGACACACAAAAATCAAATCACAGTGGTTAACAGACTTAAACCTAAGGTCAGAAACTATTAGAATTCTAGAAGAAAATGTAGGAAAGACTCTTACAGACATTGGCCTAGGCAAAGAATTTATGAAGAAGACCCCTAAAGCAATCACAGCAACAACAAAAATAAATAAATGGGACCTGATCAAATTAAAAAGCTTCTGCACAGCCAAAGAAACAGTCACGAGAGTAAATGGACAACCTACAGAATGGGAAAAAATTTTCGCATACTACACATCAGATAAAGGACTGATAACAAGAATCTATTTAGAACTCAGAAAAATCAGTAAGAAAAAATCAAACAACCCTATCAAAAAGTGGGCAAAGGACATAAATAGAAATTTTTCAAAAGAAGATATAAAAATGGCTAACAAACATATGAAAAAGTGTTCAACATCTCTAATCATCAGGGAAATGCAAATCAAAACCACAATGAGATATCACTTAACTCCAGTAAGAATGGCCTTTATCAAAAAGTCCCAAAACTATACATGTTGGTGTGGGTGTGGCGAGATAGGTACATTCATAAACTGCTGGTGGGACTGTAAACTAGTGCAGCCCCTGTGGAAAGCAATGTGGAGATACCTTAAACACATTCAAGTAGACCTACCATTCGATCCAGCAATTCCATTATTGGACATCTACCCAGAAGAACAAAAGTCATTCTATAAAAAAGACACCTGCACCTGAATGATTATAGCAGCACAATTCACAATCACAAAGATGTGGAAACAACCCAAATGCCCATCAATTCATGAATGGATTAGCAAAATGTGGTATATGTATACCATGGAATATTACTCAGCTATTAGAAATAATGGCGATATGGCATCTCTTTGGTTCTCCTGGAGAGAGCTGGATCCCATTCTATTAAGTGAAGTATCCCAAGAATGGAAAAATAAGCACCACATGTACTCACCAGCAAATTGGTTTCCCTGAGTGCACATTTGGGAACAACACCAATTGGGTATCGGACAGAGGTTGGGGCCGGGTGGAAGGGATGGGTGTATACCTACTTGATGAATGTGATGTGCACTGCCTGGGGAATGGACACCCTTCAAGTTCTAACTGGGGGGGATGGGGTGGGGGAGAGGAGGGGTGCACACCTACATGATGAATGTGATGTGCACTGACTAGGGAATGGACAAAATTGAAGCTCAGAATCGGGGGAAAGGGGAGGCATGGGGAATGTATATAGCCTGATCTTTTGTACCCCCATAATGAGCTAACAAACAAACAAACAAACAAAAAAGAATCGTTTGATTCATCAGCTGGGAATACACCATGGTTCTTTAAAGACCTCTATGCGTGGGCCCAGGTAACTGGCAAGTTCCAAGAAGTATGCCACAGAGCTTTTGAAATAACCACTACGTTGAGAATTATTTGCTAGTTTTTGCACCACCTTTCACCATAATTGTGATAAGGTTGGTCCGTGCCTCCTTCAACCCAAGATGGCTGGGGCGGACAAAAGTATGCTGAGGCCTAGTTCACTTGGTGTTGCCGATAGTTGGTACTGGAGCCTGGCAAGAAGCCATGTTATTAAGAGTCATTCCACCATCCTTTCTCCATCATTTTAAAAGGCAGAACACTTTTTCCAGTTATCATAAGAATGAGTTGCTGGAGGGGACGTTTTTGAGTGGGGTCGGGTGGTGCGTTGAGGGGAAGGCTCTCTGTCTGTCTGGTGGTTTGTCTTTATTATGCCCAAGGAGGAGAGGTGGGCATGTGTGTGGCAGGTGAAAAGTACGGATCCTGTTTCAGTCTTAGACTGAAACAGGATCCGCACTTTTCAGCCAGTTCCTTTACGAATCCTTTGATTCATCAGCTGGGAATCCACCATGGCTGTCGAGACCCCTCTATGTGTGGGTCCAGGTAACTGGCTAGTTCCAAGATGTATGCCGCAGAGCTTTGGAAATAACCACTACGTTGAGAATTATTTGCTAGTTTTTGCACCACCTTTCACCATAATTGTGATAAGGTTGGTCCGTGCCTCCTTCAACCCAAGATGGCTGGGGCGGACAAAAGTATGCTGAGGCCTAGTTCACTTGGTGTTGCCAATAGTTGGTACTGGAGCCTGGCAAGAAGCCATGTTATTAAGAGTCATTCCACCATCCTTTCTCCATCATTTTAAAAGGCAGAACACCTTTTTCCAGTTATCATAAGAATGAGTTGCTGGAGGGGACGTTTTTGAGTGGGGTCGGGTGGTGCGTTGAGGGGAAGGCTCTCTGTCTGTCTGGTGGTTTGTCTTTATTATGCCCAAGGAGGAGAGGTGGGCATGTGTGTGGCAGGTGAAAAGTACGGATCCTGTTTCAGTCTTAGACTGAAACAGGATCCGCACTTTTCAGCCAGTTCCTTTACGAATCCTTTGATTCATCAGCTGGGAATCCACCATGGCTGTCGAGACCCCTCTATGTGTGGGTCCAGGTAACTGGCTAGTTCCAAGATGTATGCCGCAGAGCTTTGGAAATAACCACTACATTGAGTATTATTTGCCAGTTTTTGCAGCAACTTTCACAATGATTGTGAAAAGGTTAGGCAGTGCATCCTGAAACCCAAGCTGGCTTCCACAGAAACAACTACGGTTAGGCCAATCTCCCTTGGAGTTGCCGATAATTGGTACTGGTCCGTGGCAAGAAGCCATTCCTTTAAGTATCATTCCACCTTCCTTTCACAACTATTTTAAAAGGCAGAGCACCTATTGCCATTTAGCTTAAGGATGAGTCGCTGGAGGAAACGTTTTTGTGTGGGGTGGGAGAGGCAGAGCCAGGCCCTCTGTCAGTCCAGTGGTTTGTTTTTATTATCCCCGGAGAGGAGAAGTGGACATGTGTGTGGCAAGTGAAAAGTGTGGATCCTGTTTCAGTCTTAGACTGATACAGGATCGGCACTTTTCATCCTGTTCCTTTAAGAATCCTTTGCTTCATCAGCTGGGAATCCACCATAGTTCTCTACACCCCACTATGTGTGGACCCACTTAACAGGCTAGTTCAAAGAAGTATGCCACAGAGCATTTGAAATAACCACTACCATGGAAATTATTTGCCAGCTTTTCCAGCACTTTTACCATAATTTTGATAAGGTTCATTTGTGCTTCCTTAAACCCTAGATGGCTTCCATGGACAAACCTATACTGAGGGTTCTCTCGCTTGGTGTTGCCAATACTTGGTACGGGAGTCTGACAAGAATCCAGTCTTTTAATTATCATTGCCCCATCCTTTCTCCCTTATATTAAAAGGTGAGCAACTTTCGGCAGTTAGCATAAGGATGAGTCAACGGAGGGGACGTTTTTGGGTGGGATCGGGGTGGTTTGGGGGACAGTCCCTCTGTCAGTCTGGTTGTTTGTGTTTATTATGCCCAGACAGGGAAGTGGATATATTTGTGGCAGGTGAAATGTGCGGATCCTGTTTCAGTTAGACTGAAACAGTATCCGCACTTTTCAGCCGGTTCCATTAAAAATCCTTTGATTCATCAGCTGGGAATCCACCATGGTTCCTTAGAACCCTCCATGCATGGGCCCATGAACTGGCCTGTACCAAGATGTATGCTGCACAGCTTTTGAGATAAACACTACGTGTAGAATTATTTGCCAGTTTCTGCAGCACATATCACCATAATTGTGATAAGGATCGTCTGTGCCTCCTTAAACACAAGATGGCTGCCAGGGAGAAAACTATGCTGAGGCCTAGGTCACTTGGATTTCACGACACTTGTTACTGGAGGCTGGAAGGAGGCCATTCTTTTAAGTATCATTCCACCATACTTTCCCCATTATTTTAAAATGCACGGAAACCTTTGCAAGTTAGCATAATAATTAGTAGCTGGAGGGGACATTTTTATTTGTGGGGTCGGTGTGGGTGGGGGGCGCAGGCCCTCTGTCAGTTCGCTGGATGGTTTTTATTTCCCCCAGACCGGAGAAGTGGGCATGTGTGTGGCAGGTAAAAAGTTCGGACCCCGTTTCTGTCTTAGACTGAAACAGAAACCGCACTTTTCACCCCGTTCCATTAAGAATCCCTTGCTTCATCAGCTGGGAATCCACCATGGGCCTCTAGACTGCTCTATGCGTGGGCCCAGTTAACTGGCTAGTTCAAAGAATTATGCCGCAGAGCTTTTCAAGTAACCACTACCATGAGAATTACTTGACCGCTTTTGCAGCACCTTTCACCATAATTGTGATAAGGTTCATCTGTGCCTCCTTAAACCCAAGATGGCTGCCAGGGACAAACGTGTGCTGAGGCCTAGGTGACTTGCTGTTGCCAATACTTGGTATGGGAGTCTGGAAATAAGCCAGTCTTTTAGGTATAATTCCACCATTCTATCTCCATTATTTTAAAAGGCAGAGGACGTATTGCCAGATAGCATAAGGATCAGTCGCTGGAGGGCACGATTTTGTGTGGGGTGGTGGGGGGCGGGGGCAGGCCATCTGTCAATCCGATGGGTTGTTTTTGTTATCCCTAGAGAGGAGAAGTGGGCATGTGTGTTGCAGGCAAAAAGTCCGAATCCTGTTTCAGTCAGGATCTGCACTTTTCAGCCTGTTCCTTTAAGAATCCTTAGATTCATCACCTTGGAATCCACCATGGTTCTCTAGACCCCTCTATGCGTGGGCCCAGGTAACAGGCTTCTTCCAAGAAGTATGCCACAGAGCTTTTGAATTAAACAGTACGTTGAGAATTATTTGCCGGGTTTTCAGCACGTTTCAACATAATTATGATAAAGTTTGTATATGCCTCCTTAAACCCAACATGGCTGCCACGGGCATAACTATGCTGAGGCGTAGCTGACTTGGTGTTGCCTATTTTTGTTAGTGGAGACTGACAAGAAGCCATTCTTCTAAGTATCATCCCACCACCATTTTTCCATTGTTTTAAAATGCAGGGAAATTTTGCAAGTTAGCATTATAATTAGTAGCTGGAGGGTACGGTTTTTTTTTGTGTGTGTGGTCGATGTTGGTGAGGGGGGTCAGGCCCTCTGTCAGTTCGCTGGTTAGTTTTTATTATCCCCAGAGAGGAGAAGTGGGCATGTGTTTGGCAGGTGAAAAGGGCGGATTCTGTTTCAGAGAATTAACTATGATCCCCATGGTCATCCCTTTCCTTTAATAATCCTTTACTTCATCAGCTGGAAATCCACCATGGTTCTCTATACTCCTCTTTGCGTGGGAACAGGTAACTGGCTTGTTCCAAGAAGTATGCCGCAGAGCTTTTCAATTAACCACTACGTTGAAAATTATTTGCAGGTGTTCAGCGTTTCACCATAATTGTGAGAACCTTTGTTTGTGCCTCCTGAAACCCAAGAAGGCTGCGACGGACATAACTATGCTGAGGAGTAGCTGACTTGGTGTTGCCTATTTTTGTTAGTGGAGACTGACAAGAAGCCATTCTTCTAAGTATCATCCCACCACCATTTTTCCATTGTTTTAAAATGCAGGGAAACTTTGCAAGTTAGCATTATAATTAGTAGCTGGAGGGTACGGTTTTTTTTGTGTGTGTGTGGTCGATGTGGATGGGGGGGTCAGGCCCTCTGTCAGTTGGCTGGTTAGTTTTTATTGTCCCCAGAGAGGAGAAGTGGGCATGTGTTTGGCAGGTGAAAAGGGCGGATTCTGTTTCAGAGAATTAACGATGATCCCCATGGTCATACCGTTCCCTTAATAATCCTTTACTTCATCAGCTGGAAATCCACCATGGTTCTATATACTCCTCTTTGCGTGGGAACAGGTAACTGGCTTGTTCCAAGAAGTATGCCGCAGAGCTTTTCAATTAACCACTACGTTGAAAATTATTTGCAGATGTTCAGCGTTTCACCATAATTGTGAGAACCTTTGTTTGTGCCTCCTGAAACCCAGGAAGGCAGCGACGGACATAACTATGCTGAGGAGTAGCTGACTTGGTGTTGCCTATTTTTGTTAGTGGAGACTGACAAGAAGCCATTCTTCTAAGTCTCATCCCACCACCATTTTTCCATTGTTTTAAAATGCAGGGAAATTTTGCAAGTTAGCATTATAATTAGTAGCTGGAGGGTACGGTTTTATTGTGTGTGTGGTGGATGTGGATGGGGGTGGTCAGGCCCTCTGTCAGTTCGCTGGTTAGTTTTTATTATCCCCAGAGAGGAGAAGTGGGCATGTGTTTGGCAGGTGAAAAGGGCGGATTCTGTTTCAGAGAATTAACGATGATCCCCATGGTCATCCCTTTCCTTTAATAATCCTTTACTTCATCAGCTGGAAATCCACCATGGTTCTTTATACTCCTCTTTGCATGGGAACAGGTAACTGGCTTGTTCCAAGAAGTATGCCGCAGAGCTTTTCAATTAACAACTACGTTGAAAATTATTTGCAGGTGTTCAGCGTTTCACCATAATTGTGAGAACCTTTGTTTGTGCCTCCTGAAACCCAAGAAGGCTGCGACGGACATAACTATGCTGAGGAGTAGCTGACTTGGTGTTGCCTATTTTTGTTAGTGGAGACTGACAGGAAGCCATTCTTCTAAGTCTCATCCCACCACCATTTTTCCATTGTTTTAAAATGCAGGGAAATTTTGCAAGTTAGCATTATAATTAGTAGCTGGAGGGTACGGTTTTTTTTTGTGTGTGTGGTCGATGTGGATGGGGGGGGGTCAGGCCCTCTGTCAGTTCGCTGGTTAGTTTTTATTATCCCCAGAGAGGAGAAGTGGGCATGTGTTTGGCAGGTGAAAAGGGCGGATTCTGTTTCAGAGAATTAACGATGATCCCCATGGTCATCCCTTTCCTTTAATAATCCTTTACTTCATCAGCTGGAAATCCACCATGGTTCTCTATACTCCTCTTTGCGTGGGAAAAGGTAACTGCCTTGTTCCAAGAAGTATGCCGCAGAGCTTTTCAATTAACCACTACGTTGAAAATTATTTGCAGGTGTTCAGCGTTTCACCATAATTGTGAGAAACTTTGTTTGTGCCTCCTGAAACCCAAGAAGGCTGCGACGGACATAACTATGCTGAGGAGTAGCTGACTTGGTGTTGCCTATTTTTGTTAGTGGAGACTGACAAGAAGCCATTCTTCTAAGTATCATCCCACCACCATTTTTCCATTGTTTTAAAATGCAGGGAAATTTTGCAAGTTAGCATTATAATTAGTAGCTGGAGGGTACGGTTTTTTTTTGTGGGTGTGGTCGATGTGGATGGGGGGGGGTCAGGCCCTCTGTCAGTTCGCTGGTTAGTTTTTATTATCCCCAGAGAGGAGAAGTGGGCATGTTTTTGGCAGGTGAAAAGGGTGGATTCTGTTTCAGAGAATTAACGATGATCCCCATGGTAATCCCGTTCCTTTAATAATCCTTTACTTCATCAGCTGGAAATCCACCATGGTTCTCTATACTCCTCTTTGCGTGGGAAAAGGTAACTGCCTTGTTCCAAGAAGTATGCCGCAGAGCTTTTCAATTAACCACTACGTTGAAAATTATTTGCAGGTGTTCAGCGTTTCACCATAATTGTGAGAACCTTTGTTTGTGCCTCCTGAAACCCAAGAAGGCTGCGACGGACATAACTATGCTGAGGCGTAGCTGACTTGGTTTTGCCTATTTTTGTTAGTGGAGACTGACAAGGATCCATTCTTGTAAGTATCATCTCACCATCATTTTTCCATTGTTTAAAAATGCAGGAAAATTTTGCAAGTTAGCATTATAATTAGTAGCTGGAGGCTACGGTGTTTTTTTTTTTTTTTCCTGTGGGGTCGGTGTGGATGTGTTGGTCAGGCCCTCTGTCAGTTCCCCGGTTGGTTTTTATTATCCCCAGAGAGGAGAAGTGGGTATTAGTATGGCAGGTGAAAACTGCGGATCTGTTTCAGAGAATTAAAAAGGATCCGCATGGTAATCCCGTTCCTTTAAGAATCCTTTGCTTCATGAGCTGGGAATCCACCATGGTTCTATATACTTGTCTATGCGTGGGCACAGGAAACTGGCTAGTTCCAAGAAGTATGCCTCAGAACTTTTCAATTAACCAGTATGTTGACAATCCTTTGCAGGTTTTCAGCGTTTCACCATAATTGTGATAACGTGTGTATGTGCCTACTGAAACCAAATATGGCTGCTACGGACATAACTATGCTGAGGCGTAGCTGACTTGGTGTTGCCTATTTTTGTCAGTGGAGACTGACAAGAAGCCATTCTTCTAAGTATCATCCCACCATCATTTCTCCATTGTTTAAAAATGCAGGGAAATTTTGCAAATTGGCGTTATAATTAGTCGCTGGAGGGTACTTTTTTGTTTTGTGGGGTCGGTCAGGATGGGTGTTCAGCCCCTCTGTCAGTTCGCTGGTTAGTTTTTATTATCCCCAGAGAAGAGTAGTGGGCATGTGTTTGGCAGGTGAAAAGTGCGGATTCTGTTTCAGAGAATTAAACAGGATCCGCATGGTCATCTCATTCCTTTAAGAATCCTTTGCTTCATCAGCTGGGATTCCACCATGTTTCTATATACTCCTCTATGCGTGGGCACAGGTACCTAGCTTGTTCCAAGAATTATGCTGGAGAGTTTTCAAATTAACCAGTACGTTGAAAATTATTTGCAGGTTTTCAGCGTTTCACCATAATTTTGATAACGTTTGTGTGTCCCTCATGAAACCCAAGAAGGCAGCGACGGACATAACTATGCTGAGGAGTAGCTGACTTGGTGTTGCCTATTTTTGTTAGTGGAGACAGACAAGAAGCCATTCTTCTAAGTATGATCCCACCACCATTTTTCCATTGTTTTAAAATGCAGGGAAATTTTGCAAGTTAGCATTATAATTAGTAGCTGGAGGGTACGGTTTTTTTTTTGTGTGTGTGTGGTCGATGTGGATGGGGGGGGGTCAGGCCCTCTGTCAGTTCGCTGGTTAGTTTTTATTATCCCCAGAGAGGAGAAGTGGGCATGTGTTTGGCAGGTGAAAAGGGCGGATTCTGTTTCAGAGAATTAACGATGATCCCCATGGTCATCCCGTTCCTTTAATAATCCTTTACTTCATCAGCTGGAAATCCACCATGGTTCTATATACTCCTCTTAGCGTGGGAACAGATAACTGCCTTGTTCCAAGAAGTATGCCGCAGAGCTTTTCAATTAACCACTACGTTGAAAATTATTTTCAGGTGTTCAGCGTTTCACCATAATTGTGAGAACCTTTGTTTGTGCCTCCTGAAACCCAAGAAGAATGCGACGGACATAACTATGCTGAGGAGTAGCTGACTTGGTGTTGCCTATTTTTGTTAGTGGAGACTGACAAGAAGCCATTCTTCTAAGTATCATCCCACCACCATTTTTCCATTGTTTTAAAATGCAGGGAAATTTTGCAAGTTAGCATTATAATTAGTAGCTGGAGGGTACGGTTTTTTTTTTTTTTGTGTGGTCGATGTGGATGCTGGGGGTAAGGCCCTCTGTCAGTTCGCTGGTTAGTTTTTATTATGCCCAGAGAGGAGAAGTGGGCATGTGTTTGGCAGGTGAAAAGTGCGGATTCTGTTTCAGAGAATTAAACAGGATCCGCATGGTCATCTCATTCCTTTAAGAATCCTTTGCTTCATCAGCTCGGATTCCACCATGTTTCTATATACTCCTCTATGCGTGGGCACAGGTACCTGGCTTGTTCCAAGAAGTATGCTGGAGAGTTTTCAAATTAACCAGTACGTTGAAAATTATTTGCAGGTTTTCAGCGTTTCACCATAATTTTGATAACGTTTGTATGTCCCTCCTGAAACCCAAGAAGGCTGCGACGGACATAACTATGGTGAGGCGTAGCTGACTTGGTGTTGCCTATTTTTGTTAGTGGAGACAGACAAGAAGCCATTCTTCTAAGTATCATCCCACCACCATTTTTCCATTGTTTTAAACTGCAGGGAAATTTTGCAAGTTAGCATTATAATTAGTAGCTGGAGGGTACGGTTTTTTTTTTTTGTGTGTGGTCGATGTTGATGGGGGGGGGGTCAGGCCCTCTGTCAGTTCGCTGGTTAGTTTTTATTATCCCCAGAGAGGAGAAGTGGGCATGTGTTTGGCAGGTGAAAAGGGCGGATTCTGTTTCAGAGAATTAACGATGATCCCCATGGTCATCCCGTTCCTTTAATAATCCTTTACTTCATCAGCTGGAAATCCACCATGGTTCTATATACTCCTCTTTGCGTGGGAACAGGTAGCTGCTTGTTCCAAGAAGTATGCCGCAGAGCTTTTCAATTAACCACTACGTTGAAAATTATTTTCAAGTGTTCAGCGTTTCACCATAATTGTGAGAACCTTTGTTTGTGCGTCCTGAAACCCAAGAAGGCTGCGACGGACATAACTATGCTGAGGAGTAGCTGACTTGGTGTTGCCTATTTTTGTTAGTGGAGACTGACAAGAAGCCATTCTTCTAAGTATCATCCCACCACCATTTTTCCATTGTTTTAAAATGCACGGAAATTTTGCAAGTTAGCATTATAATTAGTAGCTGGAGGGTACGGTTTTTTTTTTGTGTGTGGTCGATGTGGATGGTGGGGTTCAGGCCCTCTGTCAGTTCGCTGGTTAGTTTTTATTATCCCCAGAGAGGAGAAGTGGGCATGTGTTTGGCAGGTGAAAAGGGCGGATTCTGTTTCATAGAATTAACGATGATCCCCATGGTAATCCCGTTCCTTTAATAATCCTTTACTTCATCAGCTGGAAATCCACCATGGTTCTCTATACTCCTCTTTGCGTGGGAACAGGTAACTGGCTTGTTGCAAGAAGTATGCCGCAGAGCTTTTCAATTAACCAGTACGTTGAAAATTATTTGCAGGTGTTCAGCGTTTCACCATAATTGTGATAACGTTTGTTTGTGCCTCCTGAAACCCAAGAAGGCTGCGACGGACATAACTATGCTGAGGCGTAGCTGACTTGGTTTTGCCTATTTTTGTTAGTGGAGACTGACAATAATCCATTCTTCTAAGTATCATCTCACCATCAGTTTTCCATTGTTTAAAAATGCAGGAAAATTTTGCAAGTTAGCAATATAATTAGTTGCTGGAGGCTACGGTGTTTTTTTTTTTTTTTCCTGTGGGGTCGGTGTGGATTTGTTGGTCAGGCCCTCTGTCAGTTCACTGGTTTGTTTTTATTATCCCCAGAGAGGAGAAGTGGGTATTAGTATGGCTGGTGAAAACTGCGGATCTGTTTCAGAGAATTAAACAGGATCCGCATGGTAATCCCGTTCCTTTAAGAATACTTTGCTTCATGAGCTGGGAATCCACCATGGTTCTATATACTCCTCTTTGCGTGGGAACAGGTAAGTGGCTTGTTCCAAGAAGTATGCCTCAGAGCTTTTCAATTAACCAGTATGTTGACAATCCTTTGCAGGTTTTCAGCGTTTCACCATAATTGTGATAACGTGTGTATGTGCCTACTGAAACCAAATATGGCTGCTACTGACATAACTATGCTGAGGCGTAGCTGACTTGGTGTTGCCTATTTTTGTTAGTGGAGACTCACAAGAAGCCATTCTTCTAAGTATCATCCCACCACCATTTTTCCATTGTTTTAAAATGCAGGGAAATTTTGCAAGTTAGCATTATAATTAGTAGCTGGAGGGTACGCCTTTTTTTTTGTGTGTGGTCGATGTGGATGGGGGGCGGGTCAGGCCTTCTGTCAGTTCGCTGGTTAGTTTTTATTATCCCCAGAGAGGAGAAGTGGGCATGTGTTTGGCAGGTGAAAAGGGCGGATTCTGTTTCAGAGAATTAACGATGATCCCCATGGTAATCCCGTTCCTTTAATAATCCTTTACTTCATCAGCTGGAAATTCACCATGGTTCTCTATCCTCCTGTTTGCGTGGGAACAGGTAACTGGCTTGTTCCAAGAAGTATGCCGCAGAGCTTTTCAATTAACCAGTACGTTGAAAATTATTTGCAGGTGTTCAGCGTTTCACCATAATTGTGATATCGTGTGTTTGTGCCTCCTGTAACCCAAGAAGGCTGCGACGGACATAACTATGCTGAGGAGTAGCTGACTTGGTGTTGCCTATTTTTGTTAGTGGAGACTGACAAGAAGCCATTCTTCTAAGTCTCATCCCACCATCATTTTTCCATTGTTTTAAAATGCAGGGAAATTTTGCAAGTTAGCATTATAATTAGTAGCTGGAGGGTACGGTTTTTTTTTAGTGTGTCGTCGATGATGATGGTGGGGGTCAGGCCCTCTGTCAGTTCGCTGGTTAGTTTTTATTGTCCCCAGAGAGGAGAAGTGGGCATGTGTTTGGCAGGTGAAAAGGGCGGTTTCTGTTTCAGAGAATTAACGATGATCCCCATGGTCATCCCGTTCCTTTAATAATCCTTTACTTCATCAGCTGGAAATCCACCATGGTTCTATATACTCCTGTTTGCCTGGGAACAGGTAACTGGCTTGTTCCAAGAAGTATGCCGCAGAGCTTTTCAATTAACCACTACGTTGAAAATTATTTGCAGGTGTTCAGCGTTTCACCATAATTGTGATAACGTTTGTTTGTGCCTCCTGAAACCCAAGAAGGCTGCGACGGACATAATTATGCTGAGGAGTAGCTGACTTGGTGTTGCCTATTTTTGTTAGTGGAGACTGACAAGAAGCCATTCTTCTAAGTCTCATCCCACCACCATTTTTCCATTGTTTTAAAATGCAGGGAAATTTTGCAAGTTAGCATTATATTTAGTAGCTGGAGGGTACGGTTTTTTTTTTGTGTGTGGTCGATGTGGATGGGGGGGGGTCAGGCCCTCTGTCAGTTCGCTGGTTAGTTTTTATTATCCCCAGAGAGGAGAAGTGGGCATGTGTTTGGCAGGTGAAAAGGGCGGATTCTGTTTCAGAGAATTAACGATGATCCCCATGGTCATCCCGTTCCTTTAAAAATCCTTTACTTCATCAGCTGGAAATCCACCAAGGTTCTATATACTCCTCTTTGCGTGGCAACAGGTAACTGGCTTGTTCCAAGAAGTATGCCGCAGTGCTTTTCAATTAACCACTACGTTGAAAATTATTTGCAGGTGTTCAGCGTTTCACCATAATTGTGATAACGTTAGTTTGTGCCTCCTGAAACCCAAGAAGGCTGCAACGGACATAACTATGCTGAGGCGTAGCTGACTTGGTTTTGCCTATTTTTGTTAGTGGAGACTGACAAGAATCCATTCTTGTAAGTATCATCTCACCATCATTTTTCCATTGTTTAAAAATGCAGGAAAATTTTGCAAGTTAGCATTATAATTAGTAGCTGGAGGCTACGGTGTTTTTTTTTTTTTTCCTGTGGGGTCGGTGTGGATGTGTTGGTCAGGCCCTCTGTCAGTTCCCCGGTTGGTTTTTATTATCCCCAGAGAGGAGAAGTGGGTATTAGTATGGCAGGTGAAAACTGCGGATCTGTTTCAGAGAATTATACAGGATCCGCATGGTAATCCCGTTGTTTTAAGAATCCTTTGCTTCATGAGCTGGGAATCCACCATGGTTCTATATACTTGTCTATGCGTGGGCACAGGAAACTGGCTAGTTCCAAGAAGTATGCCTCAGAGCTTTTCAATTAACCAGTATGTTGACAATCCTTTGCAGGTTTTCAGCGTTTCACCATAATTGTGATAACGTGTGTATGTGCCTACTGAAACCAAATATGGCTGCTACGGACATAACTATGCTGAGGCGTAGTTTGCTTGGTGTTGCCTATTTTTGTCAGTGGAGACTGACAAGAAGCCATTCTTCTAAGTATCATCCCACCATCATTTCTCCATTGTTTAAAAATGCAGGGAAATTTTGCAAATTGGCATTATAATTAGTAGCTGGAGGGTACTTTTTTGTTTTGTGGGGTCAGTCAGGATGGGTGTTCAGGCCCTCTGTCAGATCGCTGGTTTGTTTTTATTATCCCCAGAGAAGAGTAGTGGGCATGTGTTTGGCAGGTGAAAAGTGCGGATTCTGTTTCAGAGAATTAAACATGATCCGCATGGTCATCTCATTCCTTTAAGAATCCTTTGCTTCATCAGCTGGGATTCCACCATGTTTCTATATACTCCTCTATGCGTGGGCACAGGTACCTGGCTTATTCCAAGAATTATGCTGGAGAGTTTTCAAATTAACCAATACGTTGAAAATTATTTGCAGGTGTTGAGCGTTTCACCATAATTGTGATAAAGTTTGTATGTTCCTCCTCAAACCCAAGAAGGCTGCGACGGACATAACTATGCTGAGGAGTAGCTGACTTGGTGTTGCCTATTTTTGTTAGTGGAGACTGACAAGAAGGCATTCTCCTAAGTATCATCCCACCACCATTTTTCCATTGTTTTAAAATGCAGGGAAATTTTGCAAGTTAGCATTATAATTAGTAGCTGGAGGATACGGTTTTTTTGTGTGTGTGTGGTCTATGTGGATGGGGGGGGTCAGGCCCTCTGTCAGTTCGCTGGTTAGTTTTTATTGTCCCCAGAGAGGAGAAGTGGCATGTGTTTTGCAGGTGAAAAGGGCGGATTCTGTTTCAGAGAATTAACGATGATCCCCATGGTCATCCCGTTCCTTTAATAATCCTTTACTTCATCAGCTGGAAATCCACCATGGTTCTATATACTCCTGTTTGCGTGGGTACAGGTAACTGGCTTGTTCCAAGAATATGCCGCAGAGCTTTTCAATTAACCAGTACGTTGAAAATTATTTGCAGGTGTTCAGCGTTTCACCGTAATTGTGATAACGTGTGTTTGTGCCTCCTGAAACCCAAGAAGGCTGCGACGGACATAACTATGCTGAGGCGTAGCTGACTTGGTGTTGCCTATTTTTGTCAGTGGAGATTGACAAGAAGCCATTCTTCTAAGTATCATCCCACCATCATTTCTCCATTGTTTAAAAATGCAGGGAAATTTTGCAAATTGGCATTATAATTAGTAGCTGGAGGGTACTTTTTTGTTTTGTGGGGTCGGTCAGGATGGGTGTTGAGGCCCTCTGTCAGATCGCTGGTTTGTTTTTATTATCCCCAGAGAAGAGTAGTGGGCATGTGTTTGGCAGGTGAAAAGGGCGGATTCTGTTTCAGATAATTAACGATGATCCCCATGGTCATCCCGTTCCTTTAATAATCCTTTAGTTCATCAACTGGAAATCCACCATTGTTCTGTATACTCCTCTTTGCGTGGGAACAGGTAACTGCCTTGTTCCAAGAAGTATGCCGCAGAGCTTTTCAATTAACCACTACGTTGAAAATTATTTGCAGGTGTTCAGCGTTTCACCATAATTGTGATAACGTGTGTTTGTGCCTCCTGAAACCCAAGAAGACTGCGACAGACATAACTATGCTGAGGCGTAGCTGACTTGGTGTGGCCTATTTTTGTTAGTGGAGACTGACAAGAAGCCATTCTTCAAAGTATCATCCCACCACCATTTTTCCATTGTTTTAAAATGCAGGGAAATTTTGCAAGTTAGCATTATAATTAGTAGCTGGAGGGTACGGTTTTTTTTTGTGTGTTGTCCATGTGGATGGTGGGGGTCAGGCCCTCTGTCAGTTCGCTGGTTAGTTTTTATTATCCAGAGAGAGGAGAAGTGGGCATGTGTTTGGCAGGTGAAAAGGGCGGATTCTGTTTCAGAGAATTAACGATGATCCCCATGGTCATCCCGTTCCTTTAATAATCCTTTACTTCATCAGCTGGAAATCCACCATGGTTCTATATACTCCTCTTTGCGTGGGAACAGGTAACTGGCTTGTTCCAAGAAGTATGCCGCAGAGCTTTTCAATTAACCACTACGTTGAAAATTATTTGCAGGTGTTCAGCGTTTTACCATAATTGTGAGAACCTTTGTTTGTGCCTCCTGAAACCCAAGAAGGCTGCGACGGACATAACTATGCTGAGGAGTAGCTGACTTGGTGTTGCCTATTTTTGTTAGTGGAGACTGACAAGAATCCATTCTTGTAAGTATCATCTCACCATCATTTTTCCATTATTTAAAAATGCAGGAAAATTTTGCAAGTTAACATTATAATTAGTAGCTGGAGTCTACGGTGTTTTTTTTTTTTTTTCCTGTGGGGTCAGTGTGGATGTGTTGGTCAGGCCCTCTGTCAGTTCCCCGGTTGGTTTTTATTATCCCCAGAGAGGAGAAGTGGGTATTAGTATGGCAGGTGAAAACTGCGGATCTGTTTCAGAGAATTAAACAGGATCCGCATGGTAATCCCGTTGTTTTAAGAATCCTTTGCTTCATGAGCTGGGAATCCACCATGGTTCTATATACTTGTCTATGCGTGGGTACAGGAAACTGGCTAGTTCCAAGAAGTATGCCTCAGAGCTTTTCAATTAACCAGTATGTTGACAATCCTTTGCAGGTTTTCAGCGTTTCACCATAATTGTGATAACGTGTGTATGTGCCTACTGAAACCAAATATGGCTGCTACGGACATAACTATGCTGAGGCGTAGCTGACTGGGTGTTGCCTATTTTTGTCAGTGGAGACTGACAAGAAGCCATTCTTCTAAGTATCATCCCACCATCATTTCTCCATTGTTTAAAAATGCAGGGAAATTTTGCAAATTGGCATTATAATTAGTAGCTGGAGGGTACTTTTTTGTTTTGTGGGGTCAGTCAGGATGGGTGTTCAGGCCCTCTGTCAGATCGCTGATTTGTTTTTATAATCCCCAGAGAAGAGTAGTGGGCATGTGTTTGGCAGGTGAAAAGTGCGGATTCTGTTTCAGAGAATTAAACAGGATCCGCATGGTCATCTGATTCCTTTAAGAATCCTTTGCTTCATCAGCTGGGATTCCACCATGTTTCTATATAGTCCTCTATGCGTGGGCACAGGTACCAGGCTTGTTCCAAGAATTATGCTGGAGAGTTTTCAAATTAACAAGTACGCTGAAAATTATTTGCAGGTTTTCAGCGTTTCACCATAATTTTGATAACGTTTGTATGTCCCTCCTGAAACCCAAGAAGGCTGCGACGGACATAACTATGCTGAGGAGTAGCTGACTTGGTGTTGCCTATTTTTGTTAGTGGAGACAGACAAGAAGACATTCTTCTAAGTATCATCCCACCACCATTTTTTCATTGTTTTAAAATGCAGGGAAATTTTGCAAGTTAGCATTATAATTAGTAGCTGGAGGGTACGGTTTTTTTTTTTTGTGTGTGTGGTCGATGTGGATCGGGCGGTCAGGCCTTCTGTCAGTTCGCTGGTTGGTTTTTATTATCCCCAGAGAGGAGAAGTGGGCATGTGTTTGGCAGGTGAAAAGGGCGGATTCTGTTTCAGAGAATTAACGATGATCCCCATGGTCATCCCGTTCCTTTAATAATCCTTTACTTCATCAGCTGGAAATCCACCATGGTTCTATATACTCCTCATTGCGTGGGAACGGGTAACTGGCTTGTTCCAAGAAGTATGCCGCAGAGCTTTTCAATTAACCACTACGTTGAAAATTATTTGCAGGTGTTCAGCGTTTCACCATAATTGTGATAACGTGTGTTTGTGCCTCCTGAAACCCAAGAAGGCTGCGACGGACATAACTATGCTGAGGAGTAGCTGACTTGGTGTTGCCTATTTTTGTTAGTGGAGACTCACAAGAAGCCATTCTTCTAAGTATCATCCCACCACCATTTTTCCATTGTTTTAAAATGCAGGGAAATTTTGCAAGTTAGCATTATAATTAGTAGCTGGAGGGTACGGTTTTTTTTTTTTTGTGTGTGTGGTCGATGTGGATGGGGGGGTCAGGCCCTCTGTCAGTTCACTGGTTAGTTTTTATTATCCCCGGAGAGGAGAATTGGCATGTGTTTGGCAGGAGAAAAGGGCGGATTCTGTTTCAGAGAATTAACGATGATCCCCATGGTCATCCCGTTCCTTTAATAATCCTTTACTTCATCAGCTGGAAATCCACCATGGTTCTATATACTCCTGTTTGCGTGGGAACAGGTAACTGGCTTGTTCCAAGAAGTATGCCGCAGAGCTTTTCAATTAACCACTACGTTGAAAATTATTTGCAGGTGTTCAGCGTTTCACCATAATTGTGATAACGTGTGTTTGTGCCTCCTGAAACCCAAGAAGGCTGCGACGGACATAACTATGCTGAGGAGTAGATGAGTTGGTGTTGCCTATTTTTGTTAGTGGAGACTGACAAGAAGCCATTCTTCTAAGTATCATCCCACCACCATTTTTCCATTGTTTTAAAATGCAGGGAAATTTTGCAAGTTAGCATTATAATTAGTAGCTGGAGGGTACGGTTTTTTTTGTGTGTGTTGTCGATGTGGATGGGAGGGGTCAGTCCCTCTGTCAGTTCGCTGGTTAGTTTTTATTATCCCCAGAGAGGAGAAGTGGGCATGTGTTTGGGAGGTGAAAAGGGCGGATTCTGTTTCAGAGAATTAACGATGATCCCCATGGTCATCCCGTTCCTTTAATAATCCTTTACTTCATCAGCTGGAAATCCACCATGGTTCTATATACTCCTGTTTGCGTGGGAACAGGTAACTGCCTTGTTCCAAGAAGTATGCCGCAGAGCTTTTCAATTAACCAGTACGTTGAAAATTATTTGCAGGTGTTCAGCGTTTCAGCATAATTGTGATAACGTTTGTTTGTGCCTCCTGAAACCCAAGAAGGCTGCGACGGACATAAATATGCTGAGGCGTAGCTGACTTGGTTTTGCCTATTTTTGTTAGTGGAGACTGACAAGAATCCATTCTTGTAAGTATCATCTCACCATCATTTTTCCATTGTTTAAAAATGCAGGAAAATTTTGCAAGTTAGCATTATAATTAGTAGCTGGAGGCTACGGTGTTTTTTTTTTTTTTTTTCCTGTGGGGTCGGTGTGGATGTGTTGGTCAGGCCCTCTGTCAGTTCCCCGGTTGGTTTTTGTTATCCCCAGAGAGGAGAAGTGGGTATTAGTATGGCAGGTGAAAACTGCGGATCTGTTTCAGAGAATTAAACAGGATCCGCATGGTAATCCCTTTCCTTTAAGAATCCTTTGCTTCATGAGCTGGGAATCCACCATGGTTCTATATACTTGTCTATGCGTGGGCACAGGAAACTGGCTAGTTCCAAGAAGTATGCCTCAGAGCTTTTCAATGAACCAGTATGTTGACAATCCTTTGCAGGTTTTCAGCGTTTCACCATAATTGTGATAACGTGGGTATGTGCCTACTGAAACCAAATATGGCTGCTACGGACATAACTATGCTGAGGCGTAGCTGACTTGGTGTTGCCTATTTTTGTCAGTGGAGACTGACAAGAAGCCATTCTTCTAAGTATCATCCCACCACCATTTTTCCATTGTTTTACAATGCAGGGAAATTTTGCAAGTTAGCATTATAATTAGTAGCTGGAGGGTACGGTTTTTTTTTGTGTGTGTGGTAGATGTGGATGGGTGTTCAGGCCCTCTGTTAGTTCGCTGGTTAGTTTTCATTATCGCCAGAGAGGAGAAGAGGGCATGTGTTTGGCAGGTGAAAAGGGCGGATTCTGTTTCAGAGAATTAACGATGATCCCCATGGTCATCCCATTCCTTTAAAAATCCTTTACTTCATCAGCTGGAAATCCACCATGGTTCTCTATACTCCTCTTTGCGTGGGAACAGGTAACTGCCTTGTTCCAAGAAGTATGCCGCAGAGCTTTTCAATTAACCACTACGTTGAAAATTATTTGCAGCTGTTCAGCGTTTCACCATAATTGTGATAACGTTTGTTTGTGCCTCCTGAAACCCAAGAAGGCTGCGACGGACATAATTATGCTGAGGCGTAGCTGACTTGGTGTTGCCTATTTTTGTCAGTGGAGACTGACAAGAAGCCATTCTTCTAAGTATCATCCCACCATCATTTCTCCATTGTTTAAAAATGCAGGGAAATTTTGCAAATTGGCATTATAATTAGTAGCTGGAGGGTACTTTTTTGTTTTGTGGGGTCGGTCAGGATGGGTGTTCGGGCCCTCTGTCAGATCGTTGGTTAGTTTTTATTATCCCCAGAGAAGAGTAGTGGGCATGTGTTTGGCAGGTGAAAAGTGCGGATTCTGTTTCAGAGAATTAAACTGGATCCGCATGGTCATCTCATTCCTTTAAGAATCCTTTGCTTCATCAGCTGGGATTCCACCATGTTTCTATATACTCCTCTATGCGTGGGCACAGGTACCTGGCTTGTTCCAAGAATTATGCTGGAGAGTTTTCAAATTAACCATTACGTTGAAAATTATTTGCAGGTTTTCAGTGTTTCACCATAATTTTGATAACGTTTGTATGTCCCTCCTGAAACCCAAGAAGGCTGCGACGGACATAACTATGCTGAGGAGTAGCTGACTTGGTGTTGCCTATTTTTGTTAGTGGAGACAGACAAGAAGCCATTCTTCTAAGTATCATCCCCCCATATTTTTCCATTGTTTTAAAATGCAGGGAAATTTTGCAAGTTAGCATTATAATTAGTAGCTGGAGGGTACGGTTTTTTTTTTTTTTTGTGTGTGGTCGATGTGGATGGGGGGGTCAGGCCCTCTGTCAGTTCACTGGTTAGTTTTTATTATCCCCAGAGAGGAGAATTGGCATGTGTTTGGCAGGT
The DNA here is from genome assembly GCF_041146395.1 of Eulemur rufifrons. Classification (NCBI taxonomy): domain Eukaryota; kingdom Metazoa; phylum Chordata; class Mammalia; order Primates; family Lemuridae; genus Eulemur; species Eulemur rufifrons. Next base: position 8,350,765 of record NC_091012.1, on the reverse strand, counting down.
GAAAAGGGCGGATTCTGTTTCAGAGAATTAACGATGATCCCCATGGTCATCCCGTTCCTTTAATAATCCTTTACTTCATCAGCTGGAAATCCACCATGGTTCTATATACTCCTGTTTGCCTGGGAACAGGTAACTGGCTTGTTCCAAGAAGTATGCCGCAGAGCTTTTCAATTAACCACTACGTTGAAAATTATTTGCAGGTGTTCAGCGTTTCACCATAATTGGGATAATGTGTGTTTGTGCCTCCTGAAACCCAAGAAGGCTGCGACGGACATAACTATGCTGAGGAGTAGCTGACTTGGTGTTGCCTATTTTTGTTAGTGGAGACTGACAGGAAGCCATTCTTCTAAGCATGATCCCACCACCATTTTTCCATTGTTTTAAAATGCAGGGAAATTTTGCAAGTTACCATTATAATTAGTAGCTGGAGGGTACGGTTTCTTTGTGTGTGTGGTGGATGTGGATGGGGGTGGTCAGGCCCTCTGTCAGTTCGCTGGTTAGTTTTTATTATCCCCAGAGAGGAGAAGTGGGCATGTGTTTGGCAGGTGAAAAGGGCGGATTCTGTTTCAGAGAATTAACGATGATCCCCATGGTCATCCCGTTCCTTTAATAATCCTTTACTTCATCAGCTGGAAATCCACCATGGTTCTCTATACTCCTCTTTGCGTGGGAACAGGTAACTGGCTTGTTCCAACAAGTATGCCGCAGAGCTTTTCAATTAACCACTACGTGGAAAATTATTTGCAGGTGTTCAGCGTTTCACCATAATTGTGAGAACCTTTGTTTGTGCCTCCTGAAACCCAAGAAGGCTGCGACGGACATAACTATGCTGAGGAGTATCTGACTTGGTGTTGCCTATTTTTGTTAGTGGAGACTGAGAAGAAGCCATTCTTCTAAGTATCATCCCCCCCTATTTTTCCATTGTTTTAAAATGCAGGGAAATTTTGCAAGTTAGCATTATAATTAGTAGCTGGAGGGTACGGTTTTTTTTTTTCTGTGTGGTCGATGTGGATGGTAGGGGTCAGGCCCTCTGTCAGTTCGCTGGTTAGTTTTTATTATCCCCAGAGAGGAGAAGTGGGCATGTGTTTGGCAGGTGAAAAGGGCGGATTCTGTTTCAGAGAATTAACGATGATCCCCATGGTCATCCCGTTCCTTTAATAATCCTTTACTTCATCAGCTGGAAATCCACCATGGTTCTATATACTCCTCTTTGCGTGGGAACAGGTAACTGGCTTGTTCCAAGAAGTATGCCACAGACCTTTTCAATTAACCAGTACGTTGAAAATTATTTGCAGGTGTTCAGCGTTTCACCATAATTGTGATAACGTTTGTTTGTGCATCCTGAAACCCAAGAAGGCTGCGACGGACATAACTATGCTGAGGCGTAGCTGACTTGGTTTTGCCTATTTTTGTTAGTGGAGACTGACAAGAATCCATTCTTGTAAGTATCATCTCACCATCATTTTTCCATTGTTTAAAAATGCAGGAAAATTTTGCAAGTTAGCATTATAATTAGGAGCTGGAGGCTACGGTGTTTTTTTTTTTTTTTTTCCTGTGGGGTCGGTGTGGATGTGTTGGTCAGGCCTTCTGTCAGTTCCCCGGTTGGTTTTTATTATCCCCAGAGAGGAGAAGTGGGTATTAGTATGGCAGGTGAAAACTGCGGATCTGTTTCAGAGAATTAAACAGGATCCGCATGGTAATCCCGTTCCTTTAAGAATCCTTTGCTTCATGAGCTGGGAATCCACCATGGTTCTATATACTTGTCTATGCGTGGGCACAGGAAACTGGCTAGTTCCAAGAAGTATGCCTCAGAGCTTTTCAATGAACCAGTATGTTGACAATCCTTTGCAGGTTTTCAGCGTTTCACCATAATTGTGATAACGTGTGTATGTGCCTACTGAAACCAAATATGGCTGCTACGGTCATAACTATGCTGAGGCGTAGCTGGCTTGGTGTTGCCTATTTTTGTCAGTGGAGACTGACAAGAAGCCATTCTTCTAAGTATCATCCCACCATCATTTCTCCATTGTTTAAAAATGCAGGGAAATTTTGCAAATTGGCATTATAATTAGTAGCTGGAGGGTACTTTTTTGTTTTGCGGGGTCGGTCAGGATGGGTGTTCATGCCCTCTGTCAGATCGCTTGTTTGTTTTTATTATCCCCAGAGAAGAGTAGTGGGCATGTGTTTGGCAGGTGAAAAGTGCGGATTCTGTTTCAGAGAATTAAACAGGATCCGCATGGTCATCTCATTCCTTTAAGAATCCTTTGCTTCATCAGCTGGGATTCCACCATGTTTCTATATACTCCTCTATGCGTCGGCACAGGTACCTGGCTTGTTCCAAGAATTATGCTGGAGAGTTTTCAAATTAACCAGTACGTTGAAAATTATTTGCAGCTTTTCAGCGTTTCACCATAATTTTGATAACGTTTGTATGTCCCTCCTGAAACCCAAGAAGGCTGCGACGGACATAACTATGCTGAGGAGTAGCTGACTTGGTGTTGCCTATTTTTGTTAGTGGAGACAGACAAGAAGCCATTCTTCTAAGCATGATCCCACCACCATTTTTCCATTGTTTTAAAATGCAGGGAAATTTTGCAAGTTACCATTATAATTAGTAGCTGGAGGGTACGGTTTTTTTCTTTGTGTGTGGTCGATGTGGATGTGGGGGGGGGTCAGGCCCTCTGTGAGTTCCCCGGTTGGTTTTTATTATCCCCAGAGAGGAGAAGTGGGCATGTGTTTGGCAGGTGAAAAGGGCGGATTCTGTTTCAGAGAATTAACGATGATCCCCATGGTCATCCCGTTCCTTTAATAATCCTTTACTTCATCAGCTGGAAATCCACCATGGTTCTATATACTCCTCTTTGCGTGGGAACAGGTAACTGGCTTGTTCCAAGAAGTATGCCGCAGAGCTTTTCAATTAACCACTACGTTGAAAATTATTTGCAGGTGTTCAGCGTTTTACGATAATTGTGAGAACCTTTGTTTGTGCCTCCTGAAACCCTAGAAGGCTGCGATGGACATAGCTATGCTGAGGCGTAGCTGACTTCGTGTTGCCTATTTTTGTTAGTGGAGACTGCCAAGAAGCCATTCTTCTAAGTATCATCCCACCAGCATTTTTCCATTGTTTTAAAATGCAGGGAAGTTTTGCAAGTTAGCATTATAATTAGTAGCTGGAGGCTACGGTGTTTTTTTTTTTTTTTTCCTGTGAGGTTGGTGTGGATGTGTTGGTCAGGCCCTCTGTCAGTTCCCCGGTTGGTTTTTATTATCACCAGAGAGGAGAAGTGGGTATTAGTATGGCAGGTGAAAACTGCGGATCTGTTTCAGAGAATTAAACAGGATCCGCATGGTAATCCCGTTCCTTTAAGAATCCTTTGCTTCATGAGCTGGGAATCCACCATGGTTCTATATACTTGTCTATGCGTGGGCACAGGAAACAGGCTAGTTCCAAGAAGTATGCCTCAGAGGTTTTCAATTAACCAGTATGTTGACAATCCTTTGCAGGTTTTCAGCGTTTCACCATAATTGTGATAACGTGTGTATGTCCCTCCTGAAACACAAGAAGGCTGCGACGGACATAACTATGCTGAGGAGTAGCTGACTTGGTGTTGCCTATTTTTGTTAGTGGAGACAGACAAGAAGCCATTATTCTAAGCATGATCCCACCACCATTTTTCCATTGTTTTAAAATGCAGGGAAATTTTGCAAGTTAGCATTATAATTAGTAGCTGGAGGGTACGTTTTGTTTTGTGGGTCGGTCAGGATGGGTGTTCAGGCCCTCTGTCAGATCGCTGGTTTGTTTTTATTATCCCCAGAGAAGAGTAGTGGGCATGTGTTTGGCAGGTGAAAAGTGCGGATTCTGTTTCAGAGAATTAAACAGGATCCGCATGGTCATCTCATTCCTTTAAGAATCCTTTGCTTCATCAGCTGGGATTCCACCATGTTTCTATATACTCCTCTATGCGTGGGCGCAGGTACCTGGCTTGTTCCAAGAATTATGCTGGAGAGTTTTCAAATTAACCAGTACGTTGAAAATTATTTGCAGGTTTTCAGCGTTTCACCATAATTTTGATAACGTTTGTATGTCCCTCCTGAAACCCAAGAAGGCTGCGACGGACATAACTATGCTGAGGAGTAGCTGACTTGGTGTTGCCTATTTTTGTTAGTGGAGACAGACAAGAAGCCATTCTTCTAAGTATGATCCCACCACCATTTTTCCATTGTTTTAAAATGCAGGGAAATTTTGCAAGTTAGCATTATAATTAGTAGCTGTAGGGTACGGTTTTTTTTTTTCTGTGTGGTCCATGTGGATGGGGGGGGGTCAGGCCCTCTGTCAGTTCGCTGGTTAGTTTTTATTATCCCCAGAGAGGAGAAGTGGGCATGTGTTTGGCAGGTGAAAAGGGCGGATTCTGTTTCAGAGAATTAACGATGATCCCCATGGTCATCCCTTTCCTTTAATAATCCTTTACTTCATCAGCTGGAAATCCACCATGGTTCTCTATACTCCTCTTTGCGTGGGAACAGGTAACTGCCTTGTTCCAAGAAGTATGCTGCAGAGCTTTTCAATTAACCACTATGTTGAAAATTATTTGCAGGTGTTCAGCGTTTCACGATAATTGTGAGAACCTTTGTTTGTGCCTCCTGAAACCCAAGAAGGCTGCGACGGACATAACTATGCTGAGGAGTAGCTGACTTGGTGTTGCCTATTTTTGTTAGTGGAGACTGACAAGAAGCCATTCTTCTAAGTATCATCCCACCACCATTTTTCCATTGTTTTAAAATGCAGGGAAATTTTGCAAGTTAGCATTATAATTAGTAGCTGGAGGGTACGGATTTTTTTTTTTTTGTGTGGTCGATGTGGATGGTGGGGTTCAGGCCCTCTGTCAGTTCGCTGGTTAGTTTTTATTATCCCCAGAGAGGAGAAGTGGGCATGTGTTTGGCAGGTGAAAAGGGGGGATTCTGTTTCAGAGAATTAACAATGATCCCCATGGTCATCCCGTTCCTTTAATAATCCTTTACTTCATCAGCTGGAAATCCACCATGGTTCTATATACTCCTCTTTGCGTGGGAACAGGTAACTGGCTTGTTCCAAGAAGTATGCTGCAGAGATTTTCAATTAACCACTACGTTGAAAATTATTTGCAGGTGTTCAGCGTTTCACCATAATTGTGAGAACCTTTGTTTGTGCCTCCTGAAACCCAAGATGGCTGCGACGGACATAACTATGCTGAGGCGTAGCTGACTTGGTTTTGCCTATTTTTGTTAGTGGAGTTGACAAGAATCCATTCTTCTAAGTATCATCCCACCACCATTTTTCCATTGTTTTAAAATGCAGGAAAATTTTACAAGTTAGCATTATAATTAGTAGCTGGAGGCTACGGTGTTTTTTTTTTTTTTTTCCTGTGGGGTCGGTGTGGATGTGTTGGTCAGGCCCTCTGTCAGTTCGCTGGTTTGTTTTTATTATCCCCAGAGAGGAGAAGTGGGTATTAGTATGGCAGGTGAAAACTTCGGATCTGTTTCAGAGAATTAAACAGGATCCGCATGGTAATCCCGTTCCTTTAAGAATCCTTTGCTTCATGAGCTGGGAATCCACCATGGTTCTATATAATCCTCTTTGCGTGGGAACAGGTAACTGGCTTGTTCCAAGAAGTATGCCTCAGAGCTTTTCACTTAACCGGTATGTTGACAATCCTTTGCAGGTATTCAGCGTTTCACCATAATTGTGATAACGTGTTTATGTGCCTACTGAAACCAAATATGGCTGCTACGGACATAACTATGCTGAGGCGTAGCTGACTTGGTGTTGCCTATTTTTGTCAGTGGAGACTGACAAGAAGCCATTCTTCTAAGTATCATCCCACCATCATTTCTCCATTGTTTAAAAATGCAGGGAAATTTTGCAAATTGGCATTATAATTAGTAGCTGGAGGGTACTTTTTTGTTTTGTGGGGTCGGTCAGGATGGGTGTTCAGGCCCTCTGTCAGATCGCTGGTTTGTTTTTATTATCCCCAGAGAAGAGTAGTGGGCATGTGTTTGGCAGGTGAAAAGTGCGGATTCTGTTTCAGAGAATTAAACAGGATCCCCATGGTCATCTCATTCCTTTAAGAATCCTTTGCTTCATCAGCTGGGATTCCACCATGTTTCTGTATACTCCTCTATGCGTGGGCACAGGTACCTGGCTTGTTCCAAGAATTATGCTGGAGAGTTTTCAAATTAACCAGTACGTTGAAAATTATTTGCAGGTTTTCAGCGTTTCACCATAATTTTGATAACGTTTGTATGTCCCTCCTGAAACCCAAGAAGGCAGCGACGGAAATAACTATGCTGAGGAGTAGCTGACTTGGTGTTGCCTATTTTTGTTAGTGGAGACAGACAAGAAGCCATTCTTCTAAGTATGATCCCACCACCATTTTTCCATTGTTTTAAAATGCAGGGAAATTTTGCAAGTTAGCATTATAATTAGTAGCTGGAGGGTACGGTTTTTTTTTTTGTGTGTTGTCGATGTGGATGGGGGGGGGTCAGGCCCTCTGTCTGTTCGCTGGTTAGTTTTTATTATCCCCAGAGAGGAGAAGTGGGCATTTGTTTGGGAGGTGAAAAGGGCGGATTCTGTTTCAGAGAATTAACGATGATCCCCATGGTCATCCCGTTTTTTTAATAATCCTTTACTTCATCAGCTGGAAATCCACCATGGTTCCCTATACTACTCTTTGCGTGGGAACAGGTATCTGCCTTGTTCCAAGAAGTATGCTGCAGAGCTTTTCAATTAACCACTACCTGGAAAATTATTTGCAGGTGTTCAGCGTTTCACCATGATTGTGAGAAGCTTTGTTTGTGCCTCCTGAAACCCAAGAAGGCTGCGACGGACATAACTATGCTGAGGCGTAGCTGACTTGGTTTTGCCTATTTTTGTTAGTGGAGTTGACAAGAATCCATTCTTCTAAGTATCATCCCACCACCATTTTTCCATTGTTTTAAAATGCAGGAAAATTTTACAAGTTAGCATTATAATTAGTAGCTGGAGGCTACGGTGTTTTTTTTTTTTTTTCCTGTGGGGTCGGTGTGGATGTGTTGGTCAGGCCCTCTGTCAGTTCGCTGGTTTGTTTTTATTATACCCAGAGAGGAGAAGTGGGTATTAGTATGGCAGGTGAAAACTTCGGATCTGTTTCAGAGAATTAAACAGGATCCGCATGGTAATCCCGTTCCTTTAAGAATCCTTTGCTTCATGAGCTGGGAATCCACCATGGTTCTATATACTCCTCTTTGCGTGGGAACAGGTAACTGGCTTGTTCCAAGAAGTATGCCTCAGAGCTTTTCAATTAACCGGTATGTTGACAATCCTTTGCAGGTATTCAGCGTTTCACCATAATTGTGATAACGTGTTTATGTGCCTACTGAAACCAAATATGGCTGCTACGGACATAACTATGCTGAGGCGTAGCTGACTTGGTGTTGCCTATTTTTGTCAGTGGAGACTGACAAGAAGCCATTCTTCTAAGTATCATCCCACCATCATTTCTCCATTGTTTAAAAATGCAGGGAAATTTTGCAAATTGGCATTATAATTAGTAGCTGGAGGGTACTTTTTTGTTTTGTGGGGTCGGTCAGGATGGGTGTTCAGGCCCTCTGTCAGATCGCTGGTTTGTTTTTATTATCCCCAGAGAAGAGTAGTGGGCATGTGTTTGGCAGGTGAAAAGTGCGGATTCTGTTTCAGAGAATTAAACAGGATCCGAATGGTCATCTCATTCCTTTAAGAATCCTTTGCTTCATCAGCTGGGATTCCACCATGTTTCTATATACTCCTCTATGCGTGGGCACAGGTACCTGGCTTGTTCCAAGAATTATGCTGGAGAGTTTTCAAATTACCCAGTACGTTGAAAATTATTTGCAGGTTTTCAGCGTTTCACCATAATTTTGATAACGTTTGTATGTCCCTCCTGAAACCCAAGAAGGCAGCGACGGAAATAACTATGCTGAGGAGTAGCTGACTTGGTGTTGCCTATTTTTGTTAGTGGAGACAGACAAGAAGCCATTCTTCTAAGTATGATCCCACCACCATTTTTCCATTGTTTTAAAATGCAGGGAAATTTTGCAAGTTAGCATTATAATTAGTAGCTGGAGGGTACGGTTTTTTTTTTGTGTGTGTTGTCGATGTGGATGGGGGGGGGGTCAGGCCCTCTGTCTGTTCGCTGGTTAGTTTTTATTATCCCCAGAGAGGAGAAGTGGGCATGTGTTTGGGAGGTGAAAAGGGCGGATTCTGTTTCAGAGAATTAACGATGATCCCCATGGTCATCCCGTTCCTTTAATAATCCTTTACTTCATCAGCTGGAAATCCACCATGGTTCCCTATACTCCTCTTTGCGTGGGAACAGGTATCTGCCTTGTTCCAAGAAGTATGCTGCAGAGCTTTTCAATTAACCACTACGTGGAAAATTATTTGCAGGTGTTCAGCGTTTCACCATAATTGTGAGAAGCTTTGTTTGTGCCTCCTGAAACCCAAGAAGGCTGCGACGGACATAACTATGCTGAGGAGTAGCTGACTTGGTGTTGCCTATTTTTGTTAGTGGAGACTGACAAGAAGCCATTCTTCTAAGTATCATCCCACCACCATTTTTCCATTGTTTTAAAATGCAGGGAAATTTTGCAAGTTAGCATTATAATTAGTAGCTGGAGGGTACGGTTTTTTTTTTTGTGTGTGGTCGATGTGGATGGTGGGGTCAGGCCCTCTGTCAGTTCGCTGGTTAGTTTTTATTATCCCCAGAGAGAAGAAGTGGGCATGTGTTTGGCAGGTGAAAAGGGCGGATTCTGTTTCAGAGAATTAACGATGATCCCCATGGTCATCCCATTCCTTTAATAATCCTTTACTTCATCAGCTGGAAATCCACCATGGTTCTCTATACTCCTCTTTGCGTGGGAACAGGTAACTGGCTTGTTCCAAGAAGAATGCCGCAGAGCTTTTTAATTAACCACTACGTTGAACATTATTTGCAGGTGTTCAGCGTTTCACCATAATTGTGATAACGTGTGTTTGTGCCTCCTGAAACCCAAGAAGGCTGCCACGGACATAACTATGCTGAGGAGTAGCTGACTTGGTGTTGCCTATTTTTGTTAGGGGAGACAGACAAGAAGCCATTCTTCTAAGTATGATCCCACCACCATTTTTCCATTGTTTTAAAATGTAGGAAATTTTGCAAGTTAGCATTATAATTAGTAGCTGGAGGGTACGGTTTTTTTTGTGTGTGTGTGTGGTCGAGGTGGATGGGGGGGTCAGGCCCTCTGTCAGTTCGCTGGTTAATTATTATTATCCCCAGAGAGGAGAAGGGGGCATGTGTTTGGCAGGTGAAAAAGGCGGATTCTGTTTCAGAGAATTAAACAGGATCCGAATGGTCATCTCATTCCTTTAAGAATTCTTTGCTTCATCAGCTGGGATTCCACCATGTTTCTATATACTCCTCTATGCGTGGGCACAGGTACCTGGCTTGTTCCAAGAATTATGCTGGAGAGTTTTCAAATTAACAAGTACGTTGAAAATTATTTGCAGGTTTTCAGCGTTTCACCATAATTTTGATAACGTTTGTATGTACCTCCTGAAACGCAAGAAGGCTGCGACGGACATAATTATGCTGAGGAGTAGCTGACTTGGTGTTGCCTATTTTTGTTAGTGGAGACTGACAAGAAGCCATTCTTCTAAGTATCATCCCACCACCATTTTTCCATTGTTTTAAAATGCAGGGAAATTTTGCAAGTTAGCATTATAATTAGTAGCTGGAGGGTACGGTTTTATTTTTTTGTGTGTGAGGTCGATGTGGATGGGGGGGTCAGGCCCTCTGTCAGTTCGCTGGTTAGTTTTTGTTATCCCCAGAGAGGAGAAGTGGGCATGTGTTTGGCAGGTGAAAAGGGCGGATTCTGTTTCAGAGAATTAACGATGATCCCCATGGTCATCCCGTTCCTTTAATAATCCTTTACTTCATCAGCTGGAAATCCACCATGGTTCTATATACTCCTCTTTGCGTGGGAACAGTCACTGGCTTGTTCCAAGAAGTATGCCGCAGAGCTTTTCAATTAACCACTACATTGAAAATTATTTGAAGGTGTTCAGCGTTTCACCATAATTGTGATAACGTGTGTTTGTGCCTCCTGAAACCCAAGAGGGCTGCGACGGACATAACTATGCTGAGGAGTAGCTGACTTGGTGTTGCCTATTTTTCTTAGTGGAGACTGACAAGAATCCATTCTTGTAAGTATCATCTCACCATCAATTTTGCATTGTTTAAAAATGCAGGAAAATTTTGCAAGTTAGCATTATAATTAGTAGCTGGAAGCTACGGTGTTTTTTTTTTTTTTTCCTGTGGGGTCGGTGTGGATGTGTTGGTCAGGCCCTCTGTCAGTTCCCCGGTTGGTTTTTATTATCCCCAGAGAGGAGAAGTGGGTATTAGTATTGCAGGTCAAAACTGCGGATCTGTTTCAGAGAATTAAACAGGATCCGCATGGTAATCCCGTTCCTTTATGAATCCTTTGCTTCATGAGCTGGGAATCTACCATGGCTCTATATACTTGTCTATCCGTGGGCACAGGAAACTGGCTAGTTCCAAGAAGTATGCCTCAGAGCTTTTCAATTAACCAGTATGTTGACAATCCTTTGCAGGTATTCAGCGTTTCACCATAATTATGATAACGTTTGTATGTGCCTACTGAAACCAAATATGGCTGCTACGGACATAACTATGCTGAGGCGTAGCTGACTTGGTGTTGCCTATTTTTGTCAGTGGAGACTGACAAGAAGCCATTCTTCTAAGTATCATCCCACCATCATTTCTCCATTGTTTAAAAAATGCAGGGAAATTTTGCAAATTGGCATTATAATTAGTAGCTGGAGGGTACTTTTTTGTTTTGTGGGGTCGGTCAGGATGGGTGTTCAGGCCCTCTGTCAGATCGCTGGTTTGTTTTTATTATCCCCAGATAAGAGTAGTGGGCATGTGTTTGGCAGGTGAAAAGTGCGTCTTCTGTTTCAGAGACTTAAACAGGATCCGCATGGTCATCTGATTCCTTTAAGAATCCTTTGCTTCATCAGCTGGGATTCCACCATGTTTCTATATAGTCCTCTATGCGTGGGCACAGGTACCAGGCTTGTTCCAAGAATTATGCTGGAGAGTTTTCAAATTAACAAGTACGCTGAAAATTATTTGCAGGTTTTCAGCGTTTCACCATAATTTTGATAACGTTTGTATGTCCCTCCTGAAACCCAAGAAGGCTGCGACGGACATAACTATGCTGAGGAGTAGCTGACTTGGTGTTGCCTATTTTTGTTAGTGGAGACAGACAAGAAGACATTCTTATAAGTATCATCCCACCACCATTTTTCCATTGTTTTAAAATGCAGGGAAATTTTGCAAGTTAGCATTATAATTAGTAGCTGGAGGGTACGGTTTTTTTTTTTTGTGTGTGTGGTCGATGTGGATCGGGCGGTCAGGCCTTCTGTCAGTTCGCTGGTTGGTTTTTATTATCCCCAGAGAGGAGAAGTGGGCATGTGTTTGGCAGGTGAAAAGGGCGGATTCTGTTTCAGAGAATTAACGATGATCCCCATGGTCATCCCGTTCCTTTAATAATCCTTTACTTCATCAGCTGGAAATCCACCATGGTTCTATATACTCCTCATTGCGTGGGAACGGGTAACTGGCTTGTTCCAAGAAGTATGCCGCAGAGCTTTTCAATTAACCACTACGTTGAAAATTATTTGCAGGTGTTCAGCGTTTCACCATAATTGTGATAACGTGTGTTTGTGCCTCCTGAAACCCAAGAAGGCTGCGACGGACATAACTATGCTGAGGAGTAGCTGACTTGGTGTTGCCTATTTTTGTTAGTGGAGACTCACAAGAAGCCATTCTTCTAAGTATCATCCCACCACCATTTTTCCATTGTTTTAAAATGCAGGGAAATTTTGCAAGTTAGCATTATAATTAGTAGCTGGAGGGTACGGTTTTTTTTTTTTTGTGTGTGTGGTCGATGTGGATGGGGGGGTCAGGCCCTCTGTCAGTTCACTGGTTAGTTTTTATTATCCCCGGAGAGGAGAATTGGCATGTGTTTGGCAGGTGAAAAGGGCGGATTCTGTTTCAGAGAATTAACGATGATCCCCATGGTCATCCCGTTCCTTTAATAATCCTTTACTTCATCAGCTGGAAATCCACCATGGTTCTATATACTCCTGTTTGCGTGGGAACAGGTAACTGGCTTGTTCCAAGAAGTATGCCGCAGAGCTTTTCAATTAACCACTACGTTGAAAATTATTTGCAGGTGTTCAGCGTTTCACCATAATTGTGATAACGTGTGTTTGTGCCTCCTGAAACCCAAGAAGGCTGCGACGGACATAACTATGCTGAGGAGTAGATGAGTTGGTGTTGCCTATTTTTGTTAGTGGAGACTGACAAGAAGCCATTCTTCTAAGTATCATCCCACCACCATTTTTCCATTGTTTTAAAATGCAGGGAAATTTTGCAAGTTAGCATTATAATTAGTAGCTGGAGGGTACGGTTTTTTTTGTGTGTGTGGTCGATGTGGATGTGGGGGTCAGGCCCTCTGTCAGTTCGCTGGTTAGTTTTTATTATCCCCAGAGAGGAGAAGTGGGCATGTGTTTGGGAGGTGAAAAGGGCGGATTCTGTTTCAGAGAATTAACGATGATCCCCATGGTCATCCCGTTCCTTTAATAATCCTTTACTTCATCAGCTGGAAATCCACCATGGTTCTATATACTCCTGTTTGCGTGGGAACAGGTAACTGCCTTGTTCCAAGAAGTATGCCGCAGAGCTTTTCAATTAACCAGTACGTTGAAAATTATTTGCAGGTGTTCAGCGTTTCACCATAATTGTGATAACGTTTGTTTGTGCCTCCTGAAACCCAAGAAGGCTGCGACGGACATAAATATGCTGAGGCGTAGCTGACTTGGTTTTGCCTATTTTTGTTAGTGGAGACTGACAAGAATCCATTCTTGTAAGTATCATCTCACCATCATTTTTCCATTGTTTAAAAATGCAGGAAAATTTTGCAAGTTAGCATTATAATTAGTAGCTGGAGGCTACGGTGTTTTTTTTTTTTTTTTTCCTGTGGGGTCGGTGTGGATGTGTTGGTCAGGCCCTCTGTCAGTTCCCCGGTTGGTTTTTGTTATCCCCAGAGAGGAGAAGTGGGTATTAGTATGGCATGTGAAAACTGCGGATCTGTTTCAGAGAATTAAACAGGATCCGCATGGTAATCCCTTTCCTTTAAGAATCCTTTGCTTCATGAGCTGGGAATCCACCATGGTTCTATATACTTGTCTATGCGTGGGCTCAGGAAACTGGCTAGTTCCAAGAAGTATGCCTCAGAGCTTTTCAATGAACCAGTATGTTGACAATCCTTTGCAGGTTTTCAGCGTTTCACCATAATTGTGATAACGTGGGTATGTGCCTACTGAAACCAAATATGGCTGCTACGGACATAACTATGCTGAGGCGTAGCTGACTTGGTGTTGCCTATTTTTGTTAGTGGAGACTGACAACAAGCCATTCTTCTAAGTATCATCCCACCACCATTTTTCCATTGTTTTAAAATGCAGGGAAATTTTGCAAGTTAGCATTATAATTAGTAGCTGGAGGGTACGGTTTTTTTTTGTGTGTGTGGTAGATGTTGATGGGTGTTCAGGCCCTCTGTTAGTTCGCTGGTTAGTTTTTATTATCGCCAGAGAGGAGAAGAGGGCATGTGTTTGGCAGGTGAAAAGGGCGGATTCTGTTTCAGAGAATTAACGATGATCCCCATGGTCATCCCGTTCCTTTAAAAATCCTTTACTTCATCAGCTGGAAATCCACCATGGTTCTCTATACTCCTCTTTGCGTGGGAACAGGTAACTGCCTTGTTCCAAGAAGTATGCCGCAGAGCTTTTCAATTAACCACTACGTTGAAAATTATTTGCAGGTGTTCAGTGTTTCACCATAATTGTGATAACGTTTGTTTGTGCCTCCTGAAACCCAAGAAGGCTGCGACGGACATAATTATGCTGAGGCGTAGCTGACTTGGTGTTGCCTATTTTTGTCAGTGGAGACTGACAAGAAGCCATTCTTCTAAGTATCATCCTACCATCATTTCTCCATTGTTTAAAAATGCAGGGAAATTTTGCAAATTGGCATTATAATTAGTAGCTGGAGGGTACTTTTTTGTTTTGTGGGGTCGGTCAGGATGGGTGTTCGGGCCCTCTGTCAGATCGTTGGTTAGTTTTTATTATCCCCAGAGAAGAGTAGTGGGCATGTGTTTGGCAGGTGAAAAGTGCGGATTCTGTTTCAGAGAATTAAACTGGATCCGCATGGTCATCTCATTCCTTTAAGAATCCTTTGCTTCATCAGCTGGGATTCCACCATGTTTCTATATACTCCTCTATGCGTGGGCACAGGTACCTGGCTTGTTCCAAGAATTATGCTGGAGAGTTTTCAAATTAACCATTACGTTGAAAATTATTTGCAGGTTTTCAGTGTTTCACCATAATTTTGATAACGTTTGTATGTCCCTCCTGAAACCCAAGAAGGCTGCGACGGACATAACTATGCTGAGGAGTAGCTGACTTGGTGTTGCCTATTTTTGTTAGTGGAGACAGACAAGAAGCCATTCTTCTAAGTATCATCCCCCCCTATTTTTCCATTGTTTTAAAATGCAGGGAAATTTTGCAAGTTAGCATTATAATTAGTAGCTGGAGGGTACGGTTTTTTTTTTTTTGTGTGTGTTCGATGTGGATGGGGGGGTCAGGCCCTCTGTCAGTTCACTGGTTAGTTTTTATTATCCCCAGAGAGGAGAATTGGCATGTGTTTGGCAGGTAAAAAGGGCGGATTCTGTTTCAGAGAATTAACGATGATCCCCATGGTCATCCCGTTTTTTTAATAATCCTTTACTTCATCAGCTGGAAATCCACCATGGTTCTATATACTCCTGTTTGCGTGGGAACAGGTAACTGGCTTGTTCCAAGAAGTATGCCGCAGAGCTTTTCAATTAACCACTACGTTGAAAATTATTTGCAGGTGTTCAGCGTTTCACCATAATTGGGATAATGTGTGTTTGTGCCTCCTGAAACCCAAGAAGGCTGCGACGGACATAACTATGCTGAGGAGTAGCTGACTTGGTGTTGCCTATTTTTGTTAGTGGAGACTGACAGGAAGCCATTCTTCTAAGCATGATCCCACCACCATTTTTCCATTGTTTTAAAATGCAGGGAAATTTTGCAAGTTACCATTATAATTAGTAGCTGGAGGGTACGGTTTCTTTGTGTGTGTGGTGGATGTGGATGGGGGTGGTCAGGCCCTCTGTCAGTTCGCTGGTTAGTTTTTATTATCCCCAGAGAGGAGAAGTGGGCATGTGTTTGGCAGGTGAAAAGGGCGGATTCTGTTTCAGAGAATTAACGATGATCCCCATGGTCATCCCGTTCCTTTAATAATCCTTTACTTCATCAGCTGGAAATCCACCATGGTTCTCTATACTCCTCTTTGCGTGGGAACAGGTAACTGGCTTGTTCCAACAAGTATGCCGCAGAGCTTTTCAATTAACCACTACGTTGAAAATTATTTGCAGGTGTTCAGCGTTTCACCATAATTGTGAGAACCTTTGTTTGTGCCTCCTGAAACCCAAGAAGGCTGCGACGGACATAACTATGCTGAGGAGTATCTGACTTGGTGTTGCCTATTTTTGTTAGTGGAGACTGAGAAGAAGCCATTCTTCTAAGTATCATCCCCCCCTATTTTTCCATTGTTTTAAAATGCAGGGAAATTTTGCAAGTTAGCATTATAATTAGTAGCTGGAGGGTACGGTTTTTTTTTTCTGTGTGGTCGATGTGGAGGGTGGGGGTCAGGCCCTCTGTCAGTTCGCTGGTTAGTTTTTATTATCCCCAGAGAGGAGAAGTGGGCATGTGTTTGGCAGGTGAAAAGGGCGGATTCTGTTTCAGAGAATTAACGATGATCCCCATGGTCATCCCGTTCCTTTAATAATCCTTTACTTCATCAGCTGGAAATCCACCATGGTTCTATATACTCCTCTTTGCGTGGGAACAGGTAACTGGCTTGTTCCAAGAAGTATGCCACAGACCTTTTCAATTAACCAGTACGTTGAAAATTATTTGCAGGTGTTCAGCGTTTCACCATAATTGTGATAACGTTTGTTTGTGCCTCCTGAAACCCAAGAAGGCTGCGACGGACATAACTATGCTGAGGCGTAGCTGACTTGGTTTTGCCTATTTTTGTTAGTGCAGACTGACAAGAATCCATTCTTGTAAGTATCATCTCACCATCATTTTTCCATTGTTTAAAAATGCAGGAAAATTTTGCAAGTTAGCATTATAATTAGGAGCTGGAGGCTACGGTGTTTTTTTTTTTTTTTTCCTGTGGGGTCGGTGTGGATGTGTTGGTCAGGCCTTCTGTCAGTTCCCCGGTTGGTTTTTATTATCCCCAGAGAGGAGAAGTGGGTATTAGTATGGCAGGTGAAAACTGCGGATCTGTTTCAGAGAATTAAACAGGATCCGCATGGTAATCCCGTTCCTTTAAGAATCCTTTGCTTCATGAGCTGGGAATCCACCATGGTTCTATATACTTGTCTATGCGTGGGCACAGGAAACTGGCTAGTTCCAAGAAGTATGCCTCAGAGCTTTTCAATGAACCAGTATGTTGACAATCCTTTGCAGGTTTTCAGCGTTTCACCATAATTGTGATAACGTGTGTATGTGCCTACTGAAACCAAATATGGCTGCTACGGACATAACTATGCTGAGGCGTAGCTGGCTTGGTGTTGCCTATTTTTGTCAGTGGAGACTGACAAGAAGCCATTCTTCTAAGTATCATCCCACCATCATTTCTCCATTGTTTAAAAATGCAGGGAAATTTTGCAAATTGGCATTATAATTAGTAGCTGGAGGGTACTTTTTTGTTTTGCGGGGTCGCTCAGGATGGGTGTTCATGCCCTCTGTCAGATCGCTTGTTTGTTTTTATTATCCCCAGAGAAGAGTAGTGGGCATGTGTTTGGCAGGTGAAAAGTGCGGATTCTGTTTCAGAGAATTAAACAGGATCCGCATGGTCATCTCATTCCTTTAAGAATCCTTTGCTTCATCAGCTGGGATTCCACCATGTTTCTATATACTCCTCTATGCGTCGGCACAGGTACCTGGCTTGTTCCAAGAATTATGCTGGAGAGTTTTCAAATTAACCAGTACGTTGAAAATTATTTGCAGGTTTTCAGCGTTTCACCATAATTTTGATAACGTTTGTATGTCCCTCCTGAAACCCAAGAAGGCTGCGACGGACATAACTATGCTGAGGAGTAGCTGACTTGGTGTTGCCTATATTTGTTAGTGGAGACAGACAAGAAGCCATTCTTCTAAGCATGATCCCACCACCATTTTTCCATTGTTTTAAAATGCAGGGAAATTTTGCAAGTTACCATTATAATTAGTAGCTGGAGGGTACGGTTTTTTTCTTTGTGTGTGGTCGATGTGGATGTGGGGGGGGTCAGGCCCTCTGTGAGTTCCCCGGTTGGTTTTTATTATCCCCAGAGAGGAGAAGTGGGCATGTGTTTGGCAGGTGAAAAGGGCGGATTCTGTTTCAGAGAATTAACGATGATCCCCATGGTCATCCCGTTCCTTTAATAATCCTTTACTTCATCAGCTGGAAATCCACCATGGTTCTATATACTCCTCTTTGCGTGGGAACAGGTAACTGGCTTGTTCCAAGAAGTATGCCGCAGAGCTTTTCAATTAACCACTACGTTGAAAATTATTTGCAGGTGTTCAGCGTTTTACCATAATTGTGAGAACCTTTGTTTGTGCCTCCTGAAACCCTAGAAGGCTGCGATGGACATAGCTATGCTGAGGCGTAGCTGACTTCGTGTTGCCTATTTTTGTTAGTGGAGACTGCCAAGAAGCCATTCTTCTAAGTATCATCCCACCACCATTTTTCCATTGTTTTAAAATGCAGGGAAGTTTTGCAACTGCAGGAAGCACCAACCCTAGAAGGCTGCGACGGACATAACTATGCTGAGGAGTAGCTGACTTGGTGTTGCCTATTTTTGTTAGTGGAGACCGACAAGAATCCATTCTTGTAAGTATCATCTCACCATCATTTTTCCATTGTTTAAAAATGCAGGAAAATTTTGCAAGTTAGCATTATAATTAGTAGCTGGAGGCTACGGTGTTTTTTTTTTTTTTTTCCTGTGGGGTCAGTGTGGATGTGTTGGTCAGGTCTGTCAGTTCCCCGGTTGGTTTTTATTATCCCCAGAGAGGAGAAGTGGGTATTAGTATGGCAGGTGAAAACTGCGGATCTGTTTCAGAGAATTAAACAGGATCCGCATGGTAATCCCGTTCCTTTAAGGATCCTTTGCTTCATGACCTGGGAATCCACCATGGTTCTATATACTTGTCTATGCGTGGGCACAGGAAACTGGCTAGTTCCAAGAAGTATGCCTCAGAGCTTTTCAATGAACCAGTATGTTGACAATCCTTTGCAGGTTTTAAGCGTTTCACCATAATTGTGATAACGTGTGTATGTGCCCACTGAAACCAAATATGGCTGCTACGGACATAACTATGCTGAGGCGTAGCTGACTTGGTGTTGCCTATTTTTGTCAGTGGAGACTGACAAGAAGCCATTCTTCTAAGTATCATCCCACCATCATTTCTCCATTGTTTAAAAATGCAGGGAAATTTTGCAAATTGGCATTATAATTAGTAGCTGGAGGGTACGTTTTGTTTTGTGGGTCGGTCAGGATGGGTGTTCAGGCCCTCTGTCAGATCGCTGGTTTGTTTTTATTATCCCCAGAGAAGAGTAGTGGGCATGTGTTTGGCAGGTGAAAAGTGCGGATTCTGTTTCAGAGAATTAAACAGGATCCGCATGGTCATCTGATTCCTTTAAGAATCCTTTGCTTCATCAGCTGGGATTCCACCATGTTTCTATATACTCCTCTATGCGTGGGCGCAGGTACCTGGCTTGTTCCAAGAATTATGCTGGAGAGTTTTCAAATTAACCAGTACGTTGAAAATTATTTGCAGGTTTTCAGCGTTTCACCATAATTTTGATAACGTTTGTATGTCCCTCCTGAAACCCAAGAAGGCTGCGACGGACATAACTATGCTGAGGAGTAGCTGACTTGGTGTTGCCTATTTTTGTTAGTGGAGACAGACAAGAAGCCATTCTTCTAAGTATCATCCCACCACCATTTTTCCATTGTTTTAAAATGCAGGGAAATTTTGCAAGTTAGCATTATAATTAGTAGCTGGAGGGTACGGTTTTTTTTTTTCTGTGTGGTCCATGTGGATGGGGGGGGGGGGTCAGGCCCTCTGTCAGTTCGCTGGTTAGTTTTTATTATCCCCAGAGAGGAGAAGTGGGCATGTGTTTGGCAGGTGAAAAGGGCGGATTCTGTTTCAGAGAATTAACGATGATCCCCATGGTCATCCCTTTCCTTTAATAATTCTTTACTTCATCAGCTGGAAATCCACCATGGTTCTCTATACTCCTCTTTGCGTGGGAACAGGTAACTGCCTTGTTCCAAGAAGTATGCCGCAGAGCTTTTCAATTAACCACTATGTTGAAAATTATTTGCAGGTGTTCAGCGTTTCACGATAATTGTGAGAACCTTTGTTTGTGCCTCCTGAAACCCAAGAAGGCTGCGACGGACATAACTATGCTGAGGAGTAGCTGACTTGGTGTTGCCTATTTTTGTTAGTGGAGACTGACAAGAAGCCATTCTTCTAAGTATGATCCCACCACCATTTTTCCATTGTTTTAAAATGCAGGGAAATTTTGCAAGTTAGCATTATAATTAGTAGCTGGAGGGTACGGATTTTTTTTTTTTTTGTGTGGTCGATGTGGATGGTGGGGTTCAGGCCCTCTGTCAGTTCTCTGGTTAGTTTTTATTATCCCCAGAGAGGAGAAGTGGGCATGTGTTTGGCAGGTGAAAAGGGGGGATTCTGTTTCAGAGAATTAACGATGATCCCCATGGTCATCCCGTTCCTTTAATAATCCTTTACTTCATCAGCTGGAAATCCACCATGGTTCTATATACTCCTCTTTGCGTGGGAACAGGTAACTGGCTTGTTCCAAGAAGTATGCTGCAGAGATTTTCAATTAACCACTACGTTGAAAATTATTTGCAGGTGTTCAGCGTTTCACCATAATTGTGAGAACCTTTGTTTGTGCCTCCTGAAACCCAAGATGGCTGCGACGGACATAACTATGCTGAGGCGTAGCTGACTTGGTTTTGCCTATTTTTGTTAGTGGAGTTGACAAGAATCCATTCTTCTAAGTATCATCCCACCACCATTTTTCCATTGTTTTAAAATGCAGGAAAATTTTACAAGTTAGCATTATAATTAGTAGCTGGAGGCTACGGTGTTTTTTTTTTTTTTTTTTCCTGTGGGGTCGGTGTGGATGTGTTGGTCAGGCCCTCTGTCAGTTCGCTGGTTTGTTTTTATTATCCCCAGAGAGGAGAAGTGGGTATTAGTATGGCAGGTGAAAACTTCGGATCTGTTTCAGAGAATTAAACAGAATCCGCATGGTAATCCCGTTCCTTTAAGAATCCTTTGCTTCATGAGCTGGGAATCCACCATGGTTCTATATAATCCTCTTTGCGTGGGAACAGGTAACTGGCTTGTTCCAAGAAGTATGCCTCAGAGCTTTTCACTTAACCGGTATGTTGACAATCCTTTGCAGGTATTCAGCGTTTCACCATAATTGTGATAACGTGTGTATGTGCCTACTGAAACCAAATATGGCTGCTACGGACATAACTATGCTGAGGCGTAGCTGACTTGGTGTTGCCTATTTTTGTCAGTGGAGACTGACAAGAAGCCATTCTTCTAAGTATCATCCCACCATCATTTCTCCATTGTTTAAAAATGCAGGGAAATTTTGCAAATTGGCATTATAATTAGTAGCTGGAGGGTACTTTTTTGTTTTGTGGGGTCGGTCAGGATGGGTGTTCAGGCCCTCTGTCAGATCGCTGGTTTGTTTTTATTATCCCCAGAGAAGAGTAGTGGGCATGTGTTTGGCAGGTGAAAAGTGCGGATTCTGTTTCAGAGAATTAAACAGGATCCGAATGGTCATCTCATTCCTTTAAGAATCCTTTGCTTCATCAGCTGGGATTCCACCATGTTTCTATATACTCCTCTATGCGTGGGCACAGGTACCTGGCTTGTTCCAAGAATTATGCTGGAGAGTTTTCAAATTACCCAGTACGTTGAAAATTATTTGCAGGTTTTCAGCGTTTCACCATAATTTTGATAACGTTTGTATGTCCCTCCTGAAACCCAAGAAGGCAGCGACGGAAATAACTATGCTGAGGAGTAGCTGACTTGGTGTTGCCTATTTTTGTTAGTGGAGACAGACAAGAAGCCATTCTTCTAAGTATGATCCCACCACCATTTTTCCATTGTTTTAAAATGCAGGGAAATTTTGCAAGTTAGCATTATAATTAGTAGCTGGAGGGTACGGTTTTTTTTTTGTGTGTGTTGTCGATGTGGATGGGGGGGGGGTCAGGCCCTCTGTCTGTTCGCTGGTTAGTTTTTATTATCCCCAGAGAGGAGAAGTGGGCATGTGTTTGGGAGGTGAAAAGGGCGGATTCTGTTTCAGAGAATTAACGATGATCCCCATGGTCATCCCGTTCCTTTAATAATCCTTTACTTCATCAGCTGGAAATCCACCATGGTTCCCTATACTCCTCTTTGCGTGGGAACAGGTATCTGCCTTGTTCCAAGAAGTATGCTGCAGAGCTTTTCAATTAACCACTACGTGGAAAATTATTTGCAGGTGTACAGCGTTTCACCATAATTGTGAGAAGCTTTGTTTGTGCCTCCTGAAACCCAAGAAGGCTGCGACGGACATAACTATGCTGAGGAGTAGCTGACTTGGTGTTGCCTATTTTTGTTAGTGGAGACTGACAAGAAGCCATTCTTCTAAGTATCATCCCACCACCATTTTTCCATTGTTTTAAAATGCAGGGAAATTTTGCAAGTTAGCATTATAATTAGTAGCTGGAGGGTACGGTTTTTTTTTTGTGTGTGGTCGATGTGGATGGTGGGGTCAGGCCCTCTGTCAGTTCGCTGGTTAGTTTTTATTATCCCCAGAGAGAAGAAGTGGGCATGTGTTTCGCAGGTGAAAAGGGCGGATTCTGTTTCAGAGAATTAACGATGATCCCCATGGTCATCCCATTCCTTTAATAATCCTTTACTTCATCAGCTGGAAATCCACCATGGTTCTCTATACTCCTCTTTGCGTGGGAACAGGTAACTGGCTTGTTCCAAGAAGAATGCCGCAGAGCTTTTTAATTAACCACTACGTTGAACATTATTTGCAGGTGTTCAGCGTTTCACCATAATTGTGATAACGTGTGTTTGTGCCTCCTGAAACCCAAGAAGGCTGCGACGGACATAACTATGCTGAGGAGTAGCTGACTTGGTGTTGCCTATTTTTGTTAGGGGAGACAGACAAGAAGCCATTCTTCTAAGTATGATCCCACCACCATTTTTCCATTGTTTTAAAATGTAGGAAATTTTGCAAGTTAGCATTATAATTAGTAGCTGGAGGGTACGGTTTTTTTTGTGTGTGTGTGTGGTCGAGGTGGATGGGGGGGTCAGGCCCTCTGTCAGTTCGCTGGTTAATTATTATTATCCCCAGAGAGGAGAAGGGGGCATGTGTTTGGCAGGTGAAAAAGGCGGATTCTGTTTCAGAGAATTAAACAGGATCCGCATGGTCATCTCATTCCTTTAAGAATTCTTTGCTTCATCAGCTGGGATTCCACCATGTTTCTATATACTCCTCTATGCGTGGGCACAGGTACCTGGCTTGTTCCAAGAATTATGCTGGAGAGTTTTCAAATTAACAAGTACGTTGAAAATTATTTGCAGGTGTTCAGCGTTTCACCATAATTTTGATAACGTTTGTATGTCCCTCCTGAAACGCAAGAAGGCTGCGACGGACATAATTATGCTGAGGAGTAGCTGACTTGGTGTTGCCTATTTTTGTTAGTGGAGACTGACAAGAAGCCATTCTTCTAAGTATCATCCCACCACCATTTTTCCATTGTTTTAAAATGCAGGGGAATTTTGCAAGGTAGCATTATAATTAGTAGCTGGAGGGTACGGTTTTATTTTTTTGTGTGTGAGGTCGATGTGGATGGGGGGGTCAGGCCCTCTGTCAGTTCGCTGGTTAGTTTTTGTTATCCCCAGAGAGGAGAAGTGGGCATGTGTTTGGCAGGTGAAAAGGGCGGATTCTGTTTCAGAGAATTAACGATGATCCCCATGGTCATCCCGTTCCTTTAATAATCCTTTACTTCATCAGCTGGAAATCCACCATGGTTCTATATACTCCTCTTTGCGTGGGAACAGTCACTGGCTTGTTCCAAGAAGTATGCCGCAGAGCTTTTCAATTAACCACTACATTGAAAATTATTTGAAGGTGTTCAGCGTTTCACCATAATTGTGATAACGTGTGTTTGTGCCTCCTGAAACCCAAGAGGGCTGCGACGGACATAACTATGCTGAGGAGTAGCTGACTTGGTGTTGCCTATTTTTCTTAGTGGAGACTGACAAGAATCCATTCTTGTAAGTATCATCTCACCATCATTTTTGCATTGTTTAAAAATGCAGGAAAATTTTGCAAGTTAGCATTATAATTAGTAGCTGGAAGCTACGGTGTTTTTTTTTTTTTTTCCTGTGGGGTCGGTGTGGATGTGTTGGTCAGGCCCTCTGTCAGTTCCCCGGTTGGTTTTTATTATCCCCAGAGAGGAGAAGTGGGTATTAGTATTGCAGGTCAAAACTGCGGATCTGTTTCAGAGAATTAAACAGGATCCGCATGGTAATCCCGTTCCTTTAAGAATCCTTTGCTTCATGAGCTGGGAATCTACCATGGTTCTGTATACTTGTCTATCCGTGGGCACAGGAAACTGGCTAGTTCCAAGAAGTATGCCTCAGAGCTTTTCAATTAACCAGTATGTTGACAATCCTTTGCAGGTATTCAGCGTTTCACCATAATTATGATAACGTTTGTATGTGCCTACTGAAACCAAATATGGCTGCTACGAACATAACTATGCTGAGGCGTAGCTGACTTGGTGTTGCCTATTTTTGTCAGTGGAGACTGACAAGAAGCCATTCTTCTAAGTATCATCCCACCATCATTTCTCCATTGTTTAAAAAATGCAGGGAAATTTTGCAAATTGGCGTTATAATTAGTAGCTGGAGGGTACTTTTTTGTTTTGTGGGGTTGGTCAGGATGGGTGTTCAGGCCCTCTGTCAGATCGCTGGTTTGTTTTTATTATCCCCAGATAAGAGTAGTGGGCATGTGTTTGGCAGGTGAAAAGTGCGTCTTCTGTTTCAGAGACTTAAACAGGATACGCATGGTCATCTCATTCCTTTAAGAATCCTTTGCTTCATCAGCTGGGATTCCACCATGTTTCTATATACTCCTCTTTGCGTGGGAACAGGTAACTGGCTTGTTCCAAGAAGTATGTCGCAGAGCTTTTCAATTAACCACTACGTTGAAAATTATTTGCAGGTTTTCTGCGTTTCACCATAATTTTGATAACGTTTGTATGTCCCTCTTGAAACCCAAGAAGGCTGCGACAGACATAACTATGCTGAGGAGTAGCTGACTTGGTGTTGCCTATTTTTGTTAGTGCAGACAGACAAGAAGCCATTCTTCTAAGTATGATCCCACCACCATTTTTCCATTGTTTTAAAATGCAGGGAAATTTTGCAAGTTAGCATTATATTTAGTAGCTGGAGGGTACGGTTTTTTTTTGTGTGTGTGATCGATGTGAATGGGGGGGTCAGGCCGTCTGTCAGTTCGCTGGTTAGTTTTTATTATCCCCAGAGAGGAGAAGTGGGCATGTGTTTGGCAGGTGAAAAGGGCGGATTCTGTTTCAGAGAATTAACGATGATCCCCATGGTCACCCGTTCCTTTAATAATCCTTTACTTCATCAGCTAGAAATCCACCATGGTTCTATATACTCCTCTTTGCGTGGGAACAGGTAACTGGCTTGTTGCAAGAAGTATGCCGCTGAGCTTTTCAATTAACCAGTACGTTGAAAATTATTTGCAGGTGTTCAGCGTTTCACCATAATTGTGACAACGTTTGTTTGTGCCTCCTGAAACCCAAGAAGGCTGCGATGGCATAACTATGCTGAGGCGTAGCGGACTTGGTTTTGCCTATTTTTGTTAGTGGAGACTGACAAGAATCCATTCTTCTAAGTATCATCCCACCACCATTTTTCCATTGTTTTAAAATGCAGGGAAATTTTGCAAGTTAGAATTATAATTACTAGCTGGAGGCTACGGTGTTTTTTTTTTTTATCCTGTGGGTTCGGTGTGGATGTGTTGGTCAGGCCCTCTGTCAGTTCCCCGGTTGGTTTTTATTATCCCCAGAGAGGAGAAGTGATTATTAGTATGGCAGGTGAAAACTGCGGATCTGTTTCAGAGAATTAAACAGGATCCGCATGCTAATCCCGTTCCTTTAACAATCCTTTGCTTCATGAGCTGGGAATCCACCATGGTTCTATATACTTTTCTATGCGTGGGCACAGGAAACTGGCTAGTTCCAAGAAGTGTGCCTCAGAGCTTTTCAATGAACCAGTATGTTGACAATCCTTTGCAGGTTTTCAGCGTTTCACCATAATTGTGATAACGTGTGTATGTGCCTACTGAAACCAAATATGGCTGCTACGGACATAACTATGCTGAGGCGTAGCTGACTTGGTGTTGCCTATTTTTGTCAGTGGAGACTGACAAGAAGCCATTCTTCTAAGTATCATCCCACCACCATTTTTCCATTGTTTTAAAATGCAGGAAAATTTTGCAAGTTAGCATTATAATTAGTACCTGGAGGGTACGGTTTTTTTTTTTTGTGTGTGAGGTCGATGTGGATGGGGGGGGGTCAGGCCCTCTGTCAGTTGGCCGGTTAGTTTTTATTATCCCCAGAGAGGAGAAGTGGGCATGTGTTTGGCAGGTGAAAAGGGCGGATTCTGTTTCAGAGAATTAACGATGATCCCCATGGTCATCCCGTTCCTTTCATAATCCTTTACTTCATCAGCTGGAAATCCACCATGGTTCTATATACTACTCTTTGCGTGGGAACAGGTAACTGGCTTGTTCCAAGAAGTATGCCGCAGAGCTTTTCAATTAACCACTACGTTGAAAATTATTTGCAGGTGTTCAGCGTTTCACCATAATTGTGATAACGTGTGTTTGTGCCTCCTGAAACCCAAGAAGGCTGCGACGGACATAACTATGCTGAGGAGTAGCTGACTTGGTGTTGCCTATTTTTGATAGTGGAGACTGACAAGAAGCCATTCTTCTAAGTATCATCCCAATACCATTTTTCCATTGTTTTAACATGCAGGGAAATTTTGCAAGTTAGCATTATAATTAGTAGCTGGAGGGTACGGTTTTTTTGTGTGTGTGGTCGATGTGGATGGTGGGGGTCAGGCCGTCTGTCAGTTCGCTGGTTAGTTTTTATTATCCCCAGAGAGGAGAAGTGGGCATGTGTTTGGCAGGTGAAAAGGGCGGATTCTGTTTCAGAGAATTAACGATGATCCCCATGGTCATCCCGTTCCTTTAATAATCCTTTACTGCATGAGCTGGAAATCCACCATGATTCTATATACTCCTCTTTTTGTGGGAACAGATAACTGGTTTGTTCCAAGAAGTATGCCGCAGAGCTTTTCAATTAACCACTACGTTGAAAATTAATTGCAGGTGTTCAGCGTTTCACCATAATTGTGATAACGTGTGTTTGTGCCTCCTGAAACCCAAGAAGGCTGCGACGGACAAAACTATGCTGAGGCGTAGATGACTTGGTATTGCCTATTTTTGTTAGTGGAGACTGACAAGAAGCCATTCCTCTAAGTATCATCCCACCACCATTTTTCCATTGTTTTAAAATGCAGGGAAATTTTGCAAGTTAGCATTATAATTAGTAGCTGGAGGCTACGGTGCTTTTTTTTTTTTTTTTCCTGTGGGGTCGGTGTGGATGTGTTGGTCAGGCCCTCTGTCAGTTCGCTGGCTTGTTTTTATTATTCCCAGAGAGGAGAAGTGGGTATTAGTATGGCAGGTGAAAACTGCGGATCTGTTTCAGAGAATTAAACAGGATCCGCATGGTAATCCCGTTCCTTTAAGAATCCTTTGCTTCATGAGCTGGGAATCCACCATGGTTCTATATACTTCTCTATGCGTGGGCACAGGAAACTGGGTTGTTCCAAGAAGTATGCCTCAGAGCTTTTCAATGAACCAGTATGTTGAAAATCCTTTGCAGGTTTTCAGCGTTTCACCATAATTGTGATAACGTGTGTATGTGCCTACTGAAACCAAATATTGCTGCTACGGACATAACTATGCTGAGGTGTAGCTGACTTGGTGTTGCCTATTTTTGTCAGTGGAGACTGAGAAGAAGCCATTCTTCTAAGTATCATCCCACCATCATTTCTCCATTGTTTAAAAATGCAGGGAAATTTTGCAAATTGGCATTATAATTAGTAGCTGGAGGGTACTTTTTTGTTTTGTGGGGTCGGTCAGGATGGGTGTTCAGGCCCTCTGTCAGATCGCTGGTTTGTTTTTATTATCCCCAGAGAAGAGTAGTGGGCATGTGTTTGGCAGGTGAAAAGTGCGGATTCTGTTTCAGAGAATTAAACAGGATCCGCATGGTCATCTCATTCCTTTAAGAATCCTTTGCTTCATCAGCTGGGATTCCACCATGTTTCTATATACTCCTCTATGCGTGGGCACATGTACCTGGCTTGTTCCAAGAAGTATGCTGGAGAGTTTTCAAATTAACCAGTACGTTGAAAATTATTTGCAGGTTTTCAGCGTTTCACCATAATTTTGATAACGTTTGTATGTCCCTCCTGAAACCCAAGAAGGCTGCGACGGACATAACTATGCTGAGGATTAGCTGACTTGGTGTTGCCTATTTTTGTTAGTGGAGACAGACAAGAAGCCATTCTTCTAAGTATCATCCCACCACCATTTTTCCATTGTTTTAAAATGCAGGGAAATTTTGCAAGTTAGCATTATAATTAGTAGCTGGAGGGTACGGTTTTTTTTTGTGTGTGTGTTCGATGTGGATGGGGGGTGGGGTCAGGCCCTCTGTCAGTTCGCTGGTTAGTTTTTATTATCCCCAGAGAGGAGAAGTGGGCATGTGTTTGGCAGGTGAAAAGGGCAGATTCTGTTTCAGAGAATTAACCATGATCCCCATGGTCATCCCGTTCCTTTAATAATGCTTTACTTCATCAGCTGGAAATCCACCATGGTTCTATATACTCCTCTTTGCGTGGGAACAGGTAACTGGCTTGTTCCAAGAAGTGTGCCGCAGAGCTTTTCAATTAACCACTACGTTGAAAATTATTTGCAGGTGTTCAGCGTTTCACCATAATTGTGATAACGTTTGTTTGTGCCTCCTGAAACCCAAGAAGGCTGCGATGGACATACCTATGCTGAGGAGTAGCTGACTTGGTGTTGCCTATTTTTGTTAGTGGAGACTGACAAGAAGCCATTCTTCTAAGTATCATCCCACCACCATTTTTCCATTGTTTTAAAATGCAGGGAAATTTTGCAAGTTAGCATTATAATTAGTAGCTGGAGGGTACGGTTTTTTTTTTTTGTGTGGTCGATGTGGATGTGGGGGTCAGGCCCTCTGTCACTTCGCTGGTTAGTTTTTCTTATCCCCAGAGAGGAGAAGTGGGCATGTGTTTGACAGGTGAAAAGGGCGGATTCTGTTTCAGAGAATTAACGATGATCCCCATGGTATTCCCGTTCCTTTAATAATCCTTTACTTCATCAGCTGGAAATCCACCATGGTTCTATATACTCCTCTTTACGTGGGAACAGGTAACTGGCTTGTTCCAAGAAGTATGCCGCAGAGCTTTTCAATTAACCACTACGTTGAAAATTATTTGCAGGTGTTCAGCGTTTCACCATAATTGTCATAACGTTTGTTTGTGCCTCCTGAAACCCAAGAAGGCTGCGACGGACATAACTATGCTGAGGCGTAGCTGACTTGGTTTTGCCTATTTTTGTTAGTGGAGACTGACAAGAATCCATTCTTCTAAGTATCATCTCACCATCATTTTTCCATTGTTTAAAAATGCAGGAAAATTTTGCAAGTTAGCATTCTAATTAGTAGCTGGAGGCTTCGGTGTTTTTTTTTTTTTTTCCTGTGGGATCGGTGTGGGTGTGTTGGTCAGGCCCTCTGTTAGTTGGCTGGTTTGTTTTTATTATCCCCAGAGAGGAGAAGTAGGCATGTGTTTGGAAGGTGAAAAGTTCGGATTCTGTTTCAGAGAATGAAACAGGATCCGCATGCTCATCCCGTTCCTTTAGGAAACTTTCGCTTCATCAGCTGGGAATCCACCATGGTTCTATATACTCCTCTATGTGTGGGCACAGGTAACTGGCTTGTTCCAAGAAGTATGCCGCAGAGCTTTTCAATTAACCACTACGTTGAAAATTATTTGCAGGTTTTCAGCGTTTCACCATAATTCTTATAAAGTTTGTATGTGTCTCCTGAAACCCAATATGGCTGCCAAGGACATAGGTATGCTGAGGCGTAGCTGACTTCGTGTTGCCTATTTTTGTTAGTGGAGACTGACAAGAAGCCATTCTTCTAAGTATCATCCCACCATCATTTTTCCATTGTTTAAAAATGTAGGGAAATTTTGCAAGTTAGCATTATAATTAGTAGCTGGAGGGTACTATTTTTTTTTTTTGTGGGGTCAGTGTGGATGGGTTGGTAAGGCCCTCTGTCAGTTCGCTGGTTTGTTTTTATTATCCCCAGAGAGGGGAAGTGGGTATTAGTATCGCAGGTGAAAACTGCGGATCTGTTTCAGAGAATTAAACAGGATCCGCATGGTAATCCAGTTCCTTTAGGAATCCTTTGCTTCATGAGCTGGGAATCCACCATGGTTCTATATACTTCTCTATGCGTGGGCACAGAAAACTGGCTTGTTCCAAGAAGTATGCCTCAGAGCTTTTCAATTAACCAGTATGTTGAAAATCCTTTGCAGGTGTTCAGCGTTTCACCATAATTGTGATAACGTGTGTATGTGCCTACTGAAACCAAATATGGCTGCTACGGACATAACTATGCTGAGGCGTAGCTGACTTGGTGTTGCCTATTTTTGTCAGTGGAGACTGACAAGAAGCCATTCTTCTAAGTATCATCCCACCATCATTTCTCCATTGCTTAAAAATGCAGAGAAATTTTGCAAATTGGCATTATAATTAGTAGCTGGAGGGTCCTTTTTTTTTTGTGGGTTCGGTCAGGATGGGTGTTCAGGCCCTCTGTCAGATCGCTGGTTTGTTTTTATTATCCCCAGAGAAGAGTAGTGGGCATGTGTTTGGCAGGTGAAAAGTGCGGATTCTGTTTCAGAGAATGATACAGGATCCGCATGCTCCTCCCGTTCCTTTAGAAAAATTTGCTTCATCAGGTGGGAATCCACCATGGTTCTATATACTCCTCTATGTGTGGGCACAGGTAACTAGCTTGTTCCAAGAAGTATGCCGCAGAGCTTTTCAATTAAGCAGTACGTTGAAAATCATTTGCAGGTTTTCAGCGTTTCACCATAATTCTTATAACGTTTGTATGTGTCTCCTGAAACCCAATATGGCTGCCACGGACATAAGTATGCTGAGGCGTAGCTGACTTCGTGTTGCCTATTTTTGTTAGTGGAGACTGACTGGAAGCCATTCTTCTAAGTATCATCCCACCATCATTTTTCTATTGTTTAAAAATGCAGGGAAATTTTGCAATTTATCATTATAATTAGTAGCTGGAGGGTACTTTTTTTTTATTGTGGGGTCAGTGTGGATGGGTTGGTCAGGCCATCTGTCAATTCACTGGTTTGTTTTTATTATCCCCAGAGAGGAGAAGTGGGCATGTGTTTGGCAGGTGAAAAGTGCGGATTGTGTTTCAGAGAATTAAACAGGATCCGCATGGTCATCTAATTCCTTTAAGAATCCTTTGCTTCATGAGTTGGGATTCAACCATGTTTCTATATACTCCTCTATGCATGGGCACAGGTACCTGGCTTGTTCCAAGAAGTATGCCGCTGAGCTTTTCTATTAACCACTACGTTGAAAATTATTTGCAGGTGTTCAGCGTTTCACCATAATTGTGATAACGTTTGTTTGTGCCTCCTGAAACCCAAGAAGGCGGCGACGGACATAACTATGCTGAGGAGTAGCTGACTTGGTGTTGCCTATTTTTGTTAGTGGAGACTGACAAGAAGCCATTCTTCTAAGTATCATCCCACCACCATTTTTCCATTGTTTTAAAAAGCAGGGAAATTTTGCAAGTTAGCATTATAATTAGTAGCTGGAGGGTACGGTTTTTTTTTGTGTGTGTGTGGTCGATGTGCATGGGGGGGTCAGGCCCTCTGTCAGTTCGCTGGTTAGTTTTTATTATCCCCAGAGAGGTGAAGTGGGCATGTGTTTGGCAGGTGAAAAAGGCGGATTCTGTTTCAGAGAATTAACGATGATCCCCATGGTCATCCCGTTCCTTTAATAATCCTTTACTTCATCAGCTGGAAATCCACCATGGTTCTATATACTCCTCTTTGCGTGGGAACAGGTAAGTGACTTGTTCCAAGAAGTATGCCGCAGAGCTTTTCAATTAACCACTACGTTGAAAATTATTTGCAGGTGTTCAGCGTTTCACCATAATTGTGATAACGTTTGTTTGTGCCTCCTGAAACCCAAGAAGGCGGCGACGGACATAACTATGCTGAGGAGTAGCTGACTTGGTGTTGCCTATTTTTGTTAGTGGAGACTGACAAGAAGCCATTCTTCTAAGTATCATCCCACCACCATTTTTCCATTGTTTTAAAAAGCAGGGAAATTTTGCAAGTTAGCATTATAATTAGTAGCTGGAGGGTACGGTTTTTTTTTGTGTGTGTGTGGTCGATGTGCATGGGGGGGTCAGGCCCTCTGTCAGTTCGCTGGTTAGTTTTTATTATCCCCAGAGAGGTGAAGTGGGCATGTGTTTGGCAGGTGAAAAAGGCGGATTCTGTTTCAGAGAATTAACGATGATCCCCATGGTCATCCCGTTCCTTTAATAATCCTTTACTTCATCAGCTGGAAATCCACCATGGTTCTATATACTCCTCTTTGCGTGGGAACAGGTAAGTGACTTGTTCCAAGAAGTATGCCGCAGAGCTTTTCAATTAACCACTACGTTGAAAATTATTTGCAGGTGTTCAGCGTTTCACCATAATTGTGATAACGTTTGTTTGTGCCTCCTGAAACCCAAGAAGGCTGCGACAGACATAACTATGCTGAGGAGTAGCTGACTTGGTGTTGCCTATTTTTGTTAGTGGAGACAGACAAGAAGCCATTCTTCTAAGTATCATCCCACCACCATTTTTCCATTGTTTTAAAATGCAGGGAAATTTTGCAAGTTACCATTATAATTAGTAGCTGGAGGGTACGTTTTTTTTTTTTTGTGTGTGGTCGATGTGGATGGGGGGGTCAGGCCCTCTGTCAGTTCGCTGGTTAGTTTTTATTATCCCCTGAGAGGAGAAGTGGGCATGTGTTTGGCAGGTGAAGAGGTCGGATTCTGTTTCAGAGAAATAACGATGATCCCCATGGTCATCCCGTTCCTTTAATAATCCTTTACTTCATCAGCTCGAAATCCACCATAGTTCTATATACTCCTCTTTGCGTGGGAACAGGTAACTGGTTGTTCCAAGAAGTATGCCGCAGAGCTTTTCAATTAACCACTACGTTGAAAATTATTAGTAGGTGTTCAGCGTTTCACCATAATTGTGATAACGTTTGTTTGTGCCACCTGAAACCAAAGAAGGCTGTGACGGACATAACTATGCTGAGGAGTAGCTGACTTGGTTTTGCCTATTTTTGTTAGTGGAGACAGACAAGAAGCCATTCTTCTAAGTATCATCCCACCACCATTTTTCCATTGTTTTAAAATGCAGGGAAATTTTGCAAGTTAGCATTATAATTAGTAGCTGGAGGGTACGGTTTTTTTTTGTGTGTGTGGTCGATGTGGATGGGGGGGTCAGGCCCTCTGTCAGTTCGCTGGTTAGTTTTTATTATCCCCAGAGAGGAGATGTGGGCATGTGTTTGGCAGGTGAAAAGGGCGGATTCTGTTTCACAGAATTAACGATGATCCCCATGGTCATCCCATTCCTTTAATAATCCTTTACTTCATCAGCTGGAAATCCACCATGGTTCTATATACTCCACTTTGCGTGGGCACAGGTACCTGGCTTGTTCCAGGAAGTATGCTGGAGAGTTTTCAAATTAACCAGTACGTTGAAAATTATTTGCAGGTTTTCAGCGTTTCGCCATAATTTTGATAACGTTTGTATGTGCCTCCTGAAACCCAAGAAGGCTGCGACGGACATAACTATGCTGAGGAGTAGCTGACTTGGTGTTGCCTATTTTTGTTAGTGGAGACAGACAAGAAGCCATTCTTCTAAGTATCATCCTACCACCATTTTTCCATTGTTTTAAAATGCAGGGAAATTTTGCAAGTTAGCATTATAATTAGTAGCTGGAGGGTACGGTTTTTTTGTGTGTGTGGTCGATGTGGATGGGGGCGGTCAGACCCTCTGTCAGTTCGCTCGTTAGTTTTTATTATCCCCAGAGAAGAGTAGTGGGCATGTGTTTGGCAGGTGAAAAGTTCGGATTCTGTTTCAGAGAATGAAACAGGATCCGCATGCTCATCCCGTTCCTTTAGGAAACTTTTGCTTCATCACCTGGGAATCCACCATGGTTCTATATACTCCTCTATGTGTGGGCACAGGTAACTGGCTTGTTCCAAGAAGTATGCCGCAGAGCTTTTCAATTAAGCAGTACGTTGAAAATTATTTGCAGGTTTTCAGCGTTTCACCATAATTCTTATAAGGTTTGTATGTGTCTCCTGAAACCCAATATGGCTGCCACGGACATAAGTATGCTGAGGAGTAGCTCACTTGGTGTTGCCTATTTTTGTTAGTGGAGACTGACTGGAAGCCATTCTTCTAAGTATCATCCCACCATCATTTTTCCATTGTTTAAAAATGAAGGGAAATTTTGAAAGTTATCATTATAATTAGTAGCTGGAGGGTACTTTTTTTTTTTTTTTGTGGGGTCAGTGTGGATGGGTTGGTCAGGCCATCTGTCAATTCACTGGTTTGTTTTTATTATCCCCAGAGAGGAGAAGTGGGCATGTGTTTGGCAGGTGAAAAGTGCGGATTCTGTTTCAGAGAATTAAACAGGATCCGCATGGTCGTCTTATTCCTTTAAGAATCCTTTGCTTCATCAGCTGGGATTCCACCATGTTTATATATACTCCTCTATGCGTGAGCACAGGTACCTGGCTTGTTCCAAGAAGTATGCTGGAGAGTTTTCAAATTAGCCAGTACGTTGAAAATTATTTGCAGGTTTTCAGCGTTTCACCATAATTTTGCTAACGTTTGTATGTGCCTCCTGAAACCCAAGAAGGCTGCGACGGACATAACTATGCTGAGGAGTAGCTGACTTGGTGTTGCCTATTTTTGTTAGTGGAGACAGACAAGAAGCCATTCTTCTAAGTATCATCCCACCACCATTTTTCCATTGTTTTAAAATGCAGGGAAATTTTGCAAGTTAGCATTATAATTAGTAGCTGGAGGGTACGGTTTTTTTGTGTGTGTGGTCGATGTGGATGGGGGGGTCACGCCCTCTGTCAGTTCGCTGGTTAGTTTTTATTATCCCTAGAGAGGAGAAGTGGGCATGTGTTTGGCAGGTGAAAAGGGCGGATTCTGTTTCAGAGAATTGACGATGATC
This sequence comes from Eulemur rufifrons, assembly GCF_041146395.1. Taxonomy (NCBI): domain Eukaryota; kingdom Metazoa; phylum Chordata; class Mammalia; order Primates; family Lemuridae; genus Eulemur; species Eulemur rufifrons. Next base: position 8,315,975 of record NC_091012.1, on the reverse strand, counting down.
CCCATGGTCATCCCGTTCCTTTAATAATCCTTTACTTCATCAGCTGGAAATCCACCATGGTTCTATATACTCCTCTTTCCGTGGGAACAGGTAACTGGCTTGTTCCAAGAAGTATGCCGCAGAGCTTTTCAATTAACCAATACGTTGAAAATTATTTGCAGGTGTTCAGCGTTTAACCCTAACGAGAACCCCTAAAGATAACCCTGAACCCTATCCCTAACCCCAGCAGTAAACTTTAACCCTAAACCTAAGCCCAACCCGTAACCCTAATCCTATCCTTTTACCCTAAAACTAACCCCTAAACCTAACCCCTATACCTCACCCTAACTCTAACCCCAATCCTAATTCTAACCATACCCCTTCATAAAACACTAACTCCTAACTGCTAACCCTAACACTAACCAAAAACCCTAATCACTAATCCCTAACCCTAACGCTTATCCTTTACCCTAACCGTTAACCCTCACCCTAAATCTTAACACTGACCCTAAACTTAACCTTTAACTCTAAGCCTAACCCTTAAGCCTATAGTAAGGAAGACCCTTAATGCTAGTGGGATCCCTTATCCCTATCCCTAACACTACAGCTAAAAATAACCCTAAACTTGGATCCTTAAACCTAACCCCTAACACTTACTTTAACCCCAAACCCTAACCCTAATCCTAAGCATTAAACCTAACCCTATCTCTTAACCCTAACGCTAGCCCTTACCCTAACGCCTAGATCTAACCCTAAATCTAACCTACCGCCTAATCCTAACCTTATGCCCTAATGCTAACACTAACCCTGAACCCTAAACCTACCCGTAACCCTTAACACTAACCCTATCCTTGAACCTTAACCCTGACCCTAACCATTACCTGCACCCAAGCATTTAACCCTGACCCTAACCCTAATCCTTAATGCTAACCCTAACACTAAACCCTAACCCTAAGTCCAACACTTAACCCTAATCCTATCCCTTAACCCTAACCCTAACCCTAACCCTAATGCTAACCCCTAAACGTAACCCTAACCGTGACCAGTAAACCTAACCCTAACCTCTAACACAAACCATAGCACATAACTCTAACCCTAAATCTAACCCTAAGCCTAACCGTAAACCCTAACTCTTAACCTTAACCCTAAGCGTTAACTCTCACGCTAACCTTTAATCCTAACCCTAATCCTAATCTTCAACCCTAAACCTAACACTTAACCCTAAACGTCTACCAAACCCTAACCCCTCATCTTAACCCTAACCGTAAACCTCAACCCTAAACCAAAGTGTAACCGTTAAACCTAAGAGTAACCTTTAACCCTAACCCTAATCCCTAACCCTAAGCCCTCACCCTAACACTAAACTTCATCCTTAACCCTAACCATAACCCTAACCCTAAATCTAATTCTCAGACTTCTTGCTTTCTTAGAGTTTAGAAAGCCTGCAATCCTCCCACGCCATGCGTGAAAGGAGGCTCTACCACTGTGTCCTGCATGAAACCCACGGGCCCATACCCAGAGTATGATAGAGTGGGTTCCCGGGTACAATCCCAGCCCCCTAAACTCCCCACGCCCGCCTAATGCAGACAGGGCCCGTGCGCTAAGCATAAACAATACCTTTAACAGATAACCCTAACCCTGAACATAACACCCAACCCTGTTCCTATTTCTCCCCTTAACACGTAAACCTCACCGTGCGCCTAACTTTAACCTCTTATCCTAACGTTAATGCATAACCCATTTCCTGAGAACAAACCCTATCCCATAATTCTAACCCTATCTCCTAGTCATCACTGTGACACCTAATCCCTAACCCTAATTCTATTCCGCTAACCCTAACCGTAACCCTACCTACAACCCTAACACTGACAGTAACCCTTACTTCTAACCCCAACGCTATGCCTAACAAAAACCCTAACCCTTCACCCTAACCCTTCACCCTAACCCCTAAGCCTTACCCTAACCCTTAACCTTAATCCTATCCTAACCATTAAACCTAACCCTAGCTCTTAAAGTTAACCCTAAACCTTACCCTCACGACTAGACCTAATTCTGACACTAACCTAACACCTAACCCTAACCAGAACCCCTAAAGCTAACCCTGAACCCTATCCCTAACCCTAGCAGTAAACTTTAACCCTAAACCTAAGCCCAACCCGTAACTCTAATCCTATCCTTTTACCCTAAACCTAACCCCTAAACCTAACACCTATACCTCACCCTAACTCTAACCCCAATCCTAATTCTAACCATACCCCTTCATAAAACACTAACTCCTAACCGCTAACCCTAACACTAACCAAAAACCCTAATCACTAATCCCTAACCCTAACGCTTAACCTTTACCCTAACCGTTAACCCTCACCCTAAATCTTAACACTGACCCTAACCTTAACCTTTAACTCTAAGCCTAAATATTAACCCTACAGTATGGCAGACCCTTAAGGCTAATGGGATCCCTTATCCCTAACCCTAACACTACAGCTAAAAATAACCCTAACCTTGGATCCTTAAACCTAACCCCTAACACTTACTTTAACCCCAAACCCTAACCCTACTCCTAAGGAATAAACCTAACCCTATCTCTTAACCCTAACGCTAGCCCTTACCCTAACGCCTAGATCTAACCCTAAATCTAACCTACCGCCTAATCCTAACCTTAAGCCCTAATGCTAACACTAACCCTGAACCCTAAACCTACCCGTAACACTTAACGCTAACCCTATCCGTGGACCTTAACCCTGACCCTAATCCTTACCCGCACCCAAGCATTTAACCCTGACCCTAACCCTAACCCTTAATGCTCACCCTAACACTAAACCCTAACCCTAAGCCCAACACTTAACCCTAATCCTATCCCTTAACCCTAAACCTAACCCTAATGCTACTCCCTAAACGTAACCCTAACCGTGACCAGTAAACCTAACCCTAACCTCTAACACAAACCATAGCACATAACTCTAACCCTAAAACTAACCCTAACCCTAACCCTAACCCTAAACCCTAACTCTTAACCTTAACCCTAAGCGTTAACTCTCACGCTAACCTTTAATCCTAACCCTAATCCTAATCTTCAACCCTAAACCTAACACTTAACCCTAACCCTGTACCAAACCCTAACCCCTCATCTTAACCCTAACCGTAAACCTCAACCCTAAACCAAAGTGTAGCCGTTAAACCTAAGAGTTACCTTTAACCCTAACCCTAATCCCTAACCCTAAGCCCTCACCCTAACACTAAACTTCATCCTTAACCCTAACCAGAATCCTAACCCTAAATCTCATTCTCAGACTTCTTGCTTTCTTAGAGTTTAGAAAGCCTGCAATCCTCCCATGCCATGCGTGAAAGGAGGCTCTACCACTGTGTCCTGCATGAAACCCACGGGCCCATACCCAGAGTATGATAGAGTGGGTTCCCGGGTACAATCCCAGCCCCCTAAACTCCCCCCGCCCGCCTAATGCAGACAGGCCCCGTGCGCTAAGCATAAACAATACCTTTAACAGATAACCCTAACCCTGAACATAACACCCAACACTGTTCCTATTTCTCCCCTTAACACGTAAACCTCACCGTGCGCCTAACTTTAACCACTTATCCTAACGTTAAGGCATAACCCATTTCCTGAGAACAACCCCTATCCCATAATTCTAACCCTATCTCCTAGTCATCACTGTGACACCTAATCCCTAACCCTAATTCTAAACCGCTAACCCTAACCGTAACCCTACCTACAACCCTAACAATGACAGTAACCCTTACTTCTAACCCCAACGCTATGCCTAACAAAAACCCTAACCCTTGACCCTAACCCTTCACCCTAACCCCTAAGCCTTACCCTAACCCTTAACCCTAATCCTAATCCTAACCATTAAACCTAACCCTAGCTCTTAAAGCTAACCCTATACCTTACCCTCACGACTAGACCTAACCCTGACACTAACCTAACACCTAACCCTAACCAGAACCCCTAAAGCTAACCCTGAACCCTATCCCTAACCCTAGCAGTAAACTTTAACCCTAAACCTAAGCCCAACCCGTAACCCTAATCCTATCCTTTTACCCTAAAACTAACCCCTAAACCTAACCCCTATACCTCACCCTAACTCTAACCCCAATCCTAATTCTAACCATACCCCTTCATAAAACACTAACTCCTAACCGCTAACCCTAACACTAACCAAAAACCCTAATCACTAATCCCTAACCCTAACGCTTAACCTTTACCCTAACCGTTATCCCTCAACCTAAATCTTAACACTGACCCTAACCTTAACCTTTAACTCTAAGCCTAACCCTTAACCCTACAGTAAGGAAGACCCTTAATGCTAATGGGATCCCTTATCCCTAACCCTAACACTACAGCTAAAAATAACCCTAACCTTGGATCCTTAAACCTAACCCCTAACACTTACTTTAACCTCAAACCCTAACCCTAATCCTAAGCATTAAACCTAACCCTATCTCTTAACCCTAACGCTAGCCCTTACCCTAACGCCTAGATCTAACCCTAAATCTAACCTACCGCCTAATCCTTACCTTAAGCCCTAATGCTAACACTAACCCTGAACCCTAAACCTACCCGTAACCCTTAACACTAACCCTATCCGTGAACCTTAACCCTGACCCTAACCATTACCTGCACCCAAGCATTTAACCCTGCTTCTAACCCTAATCCTTAATGATAAACCTAACACTAAACCCTAACCCTAAACCCAACACTTAAACCTAATCCTATCCCTTAACCCTAACACTAACCCTAATGCTACCCCCTAAACGTAACCCTAACCGTGACCAGTAAACCTAACCCTAACCTCTAACACAAACCATAGCACATAACTCTAACCCTAAAACTAACCCTAACCCTAACCCTAACCCTAACCCTAAACCCTAACTCTTAACCTTAACCCTAAGCGTTAACTCTCACGCTAACCTTTAATCCTAACCCTAATCCTAATCTTCAACCCTAAACCTAACACTTAACCCTAACCTGTACCAAACCCTAACCCCTCATCTTAACCCTAACCGTAAACCTCAACCCTAAACCAAAGTGTAACCGTTAAACCTAAGAGTAACCTTTAACCCTAACCCTAATCCCTAACCCTAAGCCCTCACCCTAACACTAAACTTCATCCTTCACCCTAACCAGAATCCTAACCCTAAATCTAATTCTCAGAATTCTTGCTTTCTTAGAGTTTAGAAAGCCTGCAATCCTCCCATGCCATGCGTGAAAGGAGGCTCTACCACTGTGTCCTGCATGAAACCCACAGGCCCATACCCAGAGTATGATAGAGTGGGTTCCCGGGTACAATCCCAGCCCCCTAAACTCCCCCCGCCCGCCTAATGCAGACAGGCCCCGTGCGCTAAGCATAAACAATACCTTCAACAGATAACCCTAACCCTGAACATAACACCCAACACTGTTCCTATTTCTCCCCTTAACACGTAAACCTCACCGTGCGCCTAACTTTAACCACTTATCCTAACGTTAAGGCATAACCCATTTCCTGAGAACAACCCCTATCCCATAATTCTAACCCTATCTCCTAGTCATCACTGTGACACCTAATCCCTAACCCTAATTCTAAACCGCTAACCCTAACCGTAACCCTACCTACAACCCTAACAATGACAGTAACCCTTACTTCTAACCCCAACGCTATGCCTAACAAAAACCCTAACCCTTGACCCTAACCCTTCACCCTAACCCCTAAGCCTTACCCTAACCCTTAACCCTAATCCTAATCCTAACCATTAAACCTAACCCTAGCTCTTAAAGCTAACCCTAAACCTTACCCTCACGACTAGACCTAACCCTGACACTAACCTAACACCTAACCCTAACCAGAACCCCTAAAGCTAACCCTGAACCCTATCCCTAACCCTAGCAGTAAACTTTAACCCTAAACCTAAGCCCAACCCGTAACCCTAATCCTATCCTTTTACCCTAAAACTAACCCCTAAACCTAACCCCTATACCTGACCCTAACTCTAACCCCAATCCTAATTCTAACCATACCCCTTCATAAAACACTAACTCCTAACCGCTAACCCTAACACTAACCAAAAACCCTAATCACTAATCCCTAACCCTAACGCTTAACCTTTACCCTAACCGTTATCCCTCAACCTAAATCTTAACACTGACCCTAACCTTAACCTTTAACTCTAAGCCTAACCCTTAACCCTACAGTAAGGAAGACCCTTAATGCTAATGGGATCCCTTATCCCTAACCCTAACACTACAGCTAAAAATAACCCTAACCTTGGATCCTTAAACCTAACCCCTAACACTTACTTTAACCTCAAACCCTAACCCTAATCCTAAGCATTAAACCTAACCCTATCTCTTAACCCTAACGCTAGCCCTTACCCTAACGCCTAGATCTAACCCTAAATCTAACCTACCGCCTAATCCTAACCTTAAGCCCTAATGCTAACACTAAACCTGAACCCTAAACCTACCCGTAACCCTTAACACTAACCCTATCTGTGAACCTTAACCCTGACCCTAAACATTACCCGCACCCAAGCATTTAACCCTGACCCTAACCCTAATCCTTAATGCTAACACTAACACTAAACCCTAACCCTAAGCCCAACACTTATCCCTAATCCTATCCCTTAACCCTAACCCTAACCCTAATGCTACCCCCTAAACGTAACCCTAACCGTGACCAGTAAACCTAACCCTAACCTCTAACACAAACCATAGCACAAAACTCTAACCCTAAAACTAACCCTAAAACTAACCCTAACCCTAACCCTAACTCTTAACCTTAACCCTAAGCGTTAACTCTCATGCTAACCTTTAATCCTAACCCTAATCCTAATCTTCAACCCTAAACCTAACACTTAACCCTAACCTGTACCAAACCCTAACCCCTCATCTTAACCCTAACCGTAAACCTCAACCCTAAACCAAAGTGTAACCGTTAAACCTAAGAGTAACCTTTAACCCTAACCCTAATCCCTAACCCTAAGCCCTCACCCTAACACTAAACTTCATCCTTCACCCTAACCAGAATCCTAACCCTAAATCTCATTCTCAGAATTCTTGCTTTCTTAGAGTTTAGAAAGCCTGCAATCCTCCCATGCCATGCGTGAAAGGAGGCTCTACCACTGTGTCCTGCATGAAACCCACGGGCCCATACCCAGAGTATGATAGAGTGGGTTCCCGGGTACAATCCCAGCCCCCTAAACTCCCCCCGCCCGCCTAATGCAGACAGGCCCCGTGCGCTAAGCATAAACAATACCTTTAACAGATAACCCTAACCCTGAACATAACACCCAACCCTGTTCCTATTTCTCCCCTTAACACGTAACCCTCACCGTGCGCCTAACTTTAACCTCTTATCCTAACGTTAATGCATAACCCATTTCCTGAGAACAACCCCTATCCCATAATTCTAACCCTATCTCCTAGTCATCACTGTGACACCTAATCCCTAACCCTAATTCTAAACCGCTAACCCTAACCGTAACCCTACCTACAACCCTAACACTGACAGTAACCCTTACTTCTAACCCCAACGCTATGCCTAACAAAAACCCTAACCCTTGACCCTAACCCTTCACCCTAACCCCTAAGCCTTACCCTAACCCTTAACCCTAATCCTAATCCTAACCATTAAACCTAACCCTAGCTCTTAAAGCTAACCCTAAACCTTACCCTCACGACTAGACCTAACCCTGACACTAACCTAACACCTAACCCTAACCAGAACCCCTAAAGCTAACCCTGAACCCTATCCCTAACCCCAGCATTAAACTTTAACCCTAAACCTAAGCCCAACCCGTAACCCAAATCCTATCCTTTTACCCTAAAACTAACCCCTAAACCTAACCCCTATACCTCACCCTAACTCTAACCCCAATCCTAATTCTAACCATACCCCTTCATAAAACACTAACTCCTAACCGCTAACCCTAACACTAACCAAAAACCCTAATCACTAATCCCTAACCCTAACGCTTAACCTTTACCCTAACCGTTAACCCTCACCCTAAGTCTTAACACTGACCCTAACCTTAAACGTTAACTCTAAGACTAACCCTTAACCCTACAGTAAGGAAGACACTTAATGCTAATGGGATCCCTTATCCCTAACCCTAACACTACAGCTAAAAATAACCCTAACCTTGGATCCTTAAACCTAACCCCTAACACTTACTTTAACCCCAAACCCTAACCCTAATCCTAAGCATTAAACCTAACCCTATCTCTTAATCCTAACGCTAGCCCTTACCCTAACGCCTAGATCTAACCCTAAATCTAACCTACCGCCTAATCCTAACCTTAAGCCCTAATGCTAACACTAACCCTGAACCCTAAACCTACCCGTAACCCTTAACACTAACCCTATCCGTGAACCTAAACCCTGACCCTAACCATTACCCGCACGCAAGAATTTAACCCTGACCCTAACCCTAATCCTTAATGCTAACCTTAACACTAAACCCTAACCCTAAGCCCAACACTTAACCCTAATCCTATCCCTTAACCCTAACCCTAACCCTAACCCTAATGCTAACCCCTAAACGTAACCCTAACCATGACCAGTAAACCTAACCCTAACCTCTAACACAAACCATAGCACATAACTCTAACCCTAAAACTAACCGTAACCCTAACCCTAAACCCTAACTCTTAACCTTAACCCTAATCCCTAACCCTAGGCTCTCACCCTAACACTAAACTTCATCCTTAACCCTAACCAGAATCCTAACCCTAAATCTAATTCTCAGACTTCTTGCTTCCTTAGAGTTTAGAAAGCCTGCAATCCTCCCTTGCCATGCGTGAAAGGAGGCTCTACCACTGTGTCCTGCATGAAACCCACGGGCCCATACCCAGAGTATGATAGAGTGGGTTCCCGGGTACAATCCCAGCCCCCTAAACTCCCCCCGCCCGCCTAATGCAGACAGGGCCCGTGCGCTAAGCATAAACAATACCTTTAACAGATAACCCTAACCCTGAACATAACACCCAACCCTGTTCCTATTTCTCCCCTTAACACGTAAACCTGACCGTGCGCCTAACTTTAACCTCTTATCCTAACGTTAATGCATAACCCATTTCCTGAGAACAACCCCTATCCCATAATTCTAACCCTATCTCCTAGTCATCACTGTGACACCTAATCCCTAACCCTAATTCTAAACCGCTAACCCTAACCGTAACCCTACTTACAACCCTAACACTGACAGTAACCCTTACTTCTAACCCCAACGCTATGCCTAACAAAAACCCTAACCCTTGACCCTAACCCTTCACCCTAACCCCTAAGCCTTACCCTAACCCTTAACCCTAATCCTATCCTTTTACCCTAAAACTAACCCCTAAACCTAACCCCTATACCTCACCCTAACTCTAACCCCAATCCTAATTCTAACCATACCCCTTCATAAAACACTAACTCCTAACCGCTAACCCTAACACTAACCAAAAACCCTAATCACTAATCCCTAACCCTAACGCTTAACCTTTACCCTAACCGTTAACCCTCACCCTAAATCTTAACACTGACCCTAACCTTAACCTTTAACTCTAAGCCTAACCCTTAACCCTACAGTAAGGAAGACCCTTAATGCTAATGGGATCCCTTATCCCTAACCCTAACACTACAGCTAAAAATAACCCTAACCTTGGATCCTTAAACCTAACCCCTAACACTTACTTTAACCCCAAACCCTAACCCTAATCCTAAGCATTAAACCTAACCCTATCTCTTAACCCTAACGCTAGCCCTTACCCTAACGCCTAGATCTAACCCTAAATCTAACCTACCGCCTAATCCTAACCTTAAGCCCTAATGCTAACACTAACCCTGAACCCTAAACCTACCCGTAACCCTTAACACTAACCCTATCCGTGAACCTTAACCCTGACCCTAACCATTACCCGCACCCAAGCATTTAACCCTGCTTCTAACCCTAATTCTTAATGATAAACCTAACACTAAACCCTAACCCTAAGCCCAACACTTAACCCTAATCCTATCCCTTAACCCTAACCCTAACCCTAATGCTACCCCCTAAACGTAACCCTAACCGTGACCAGTAAACCTAACCCTAACCTTTAACACAAACCATAGCACATAACTCTAACCCTAAAACTAACCCTAACCCTAACCCTAAACCCTAACTCTTAACCTTAACCCTAAGCGTTAACTCTCACGCTAACCTTTAATCCTAACCCTAATCCTAATCTTCAACCCTAAACCTAACACTTAACCCTAACCCTGTACCAAACCCTAACCCCTCATCTTAACCCTAACCGTAAACCTCAACCCTAAACCAAAGTGTAACCATTAAACCTAAGAGTAACCTTTAACCCTAACCCTAATCCCTAACCCTAAGCCCTCACCCTAACACTAAACTTCATCCTTAACCCTAACCAGAATCCTAACCCTAAATCTAATTCTCAGACTTCTTGCTTTCTTAGAGTTTAGAAAGCCTGCAATCCCCCCGTGCCATGCGTGAAAGGAGGCTCTACCACTGTGTCCTGCATGAAACCCACGGGCCCATACCCAGAGTATGATAGAGTGGGTTCCCGGGTACAATCCCAGCCCCCTAAACTCCCCCCGCCCGCCTAATGCAGACAGAGCCCGTGTGCTAAGCATAAACAATACCTTTAACAGATAACCCTAAGCCTGAACATAACACCCAACCCTGTTCCTATTTCTCCCCTTAACACGTAAACCTCACCGTGCGCCTAACTTTAACCTCTTATCCTAACGTTAATGCATAACCCATTTCCTGAGAACAACCCCTATCCCATAATTCTAACCCTATCTCCTAGTCATCACTGTGACACCTAATCCCTAACCCTAATTCTAAACCGCTAACCCTAACCGTAACCCTACCTACAACCCTAACACTGACAGTAACCCTTACTTCTAACCCCAACGCTATGCCTAACAAGAACCCTAACCCTTGACCCTAACCCTTCACCCTAACCCCTAAGCCTTACCCTAACCCTTAACCCTAATCCTAAACCTAACCATTAAACCTAACCCTAGCTCTTAAAGCTAACCCTAAAGCTTACCCTCAAGACTAGACCTAACCCTGACACTAACCTAACACCTAACCCTAACCAGAACCCCTAAAGCTAACCCTGAACCCTATCCCTACCCCTAGCAGTAAACTTTAACCCTAAACCTAAGCCCAACCCGTAACCCTAATCCTATCCTTTTACCCTAAAACTAACCCCTAAACCTAACCCCTATACCTCACCCTAACTCTAACCCCAATCCTAATTCTAACCATACCCCTTCATAAAACACTAACTCCTAACCGCTAACCCTAACACTAACCAAAAACCCTAATCACTAATCCCTAACCCTAACGCTTAACCTTTACCCTAACCGTTAACCCTCACCCTAAATCTTAACACTGACCCTAACCTTCACCTTTAACTCTAAGCCTAACCCTTAACCCTACAGTAAGGAAGACCCTTAATGCTAATGGGATCCCTTATCCCTAACCCTAACACTACAGCTAAAAATAACCCTAACCTTGGATCCTTAAACCTAACCCCTAACACTTACTTTAACCCCAAACCCTAACCCTAATCCTAAGCATTAAACCTAACCCTATCTCTTAACCCTAACGCTAGCCCTTACCCTAACGCCTAGATCTAACCCTAAATCTAACCTACCGCCTAATCCTAACCTTAAGCCCTAATGCTAACACTAACCCTGAACCCTAAACCTACCCGTAACCCTTAACACTAACCCTATCCGTGAACCTTAACCCTGACCCTAACCATTACCCGCACCCAAGCATTTAACCCTGACCCTAACCCTAATCCTTAATGCTAACCCTAACACTAAACCCTAACCCTAAGCACAACACTTATCCCTAATCCTATCCCTTAACCCTAACCCTAATTCTAATGCTACCCCCTAAACGTAACCCTAACCGTGACCAGTAAACCTAACCCTAACCTCTAACACAAACCATAGCAGATAACTCTAACCCTAAAACTAACCCTAACCCTAACCCTAAACCCTAACTCTTAACCTTAACCCTAAGCGTTAACTCTCACGCTAACCTTTAATCCTAATCTTAATCCTAATCTTCAGCCCTAAACCTAACACTTAACCCTAACCCTGTACCAAACCCTAACCCCTCATCTTAACCCTAACCATAAACCTCAACCCTAAACCTAAGTGTAACCGTTAAACCTAAGAGTAATCTTTAACCCTAACCCTAAACCCTAACCCTAAGCCCTCACCCTAACACTAAACTTCATCCTTAACCCTAACCAGAATCCTAACCCTAAATCTAATTCTCAGACTTCTCGCTTTCTTAGAGTTTAGAAAGCCTGCAATCCTCCCATGCCATGCGTGAAAGGAGGCTCTACCACTGTGTCCTGCATGAAACCCACGGGCCCATACCCAGAGTATGATAGAGTGGGTTCCCGGGTACAATCCCAGCCCCCTAAACTCCCCCCGCCCGCCTAATGCAGACAGGGCCCGTGCGCTAAGCATAAACAATACCTTTAACAGATAACCCTAACCCTGAACATAACACCCAACCCTGTTCCTATTTCTCCCCTTAACACGTAAACCTCGCCGTGCGCCTAACTTTAACCTCTTATCCTAACGTTAATGCATAACCCATTTCCAGAGAACAACCCCTATCCCATAATTCTAACCCTATCTCCTAGTCATCACTGTGACACCTAATCCCTAACCCTAATTCTAAACCGCTAACCCTAACCGTAACCCTACCTACAACCCTAACACTTACAGTTACCCTTACTTCTAACCCCAACGCTATGCCTAACTAAAACCCTAAACCTTGACCCTAACCCTTCACCCTAACCCCTAAGCCTTACCCTAACCCTTAACCCTAGTCCTAATCCTAACCATTAAACCTAACCCTAGCTCTTAAAGCTAACCCTAAACCTTACCCTCACGACTAGACCTAACCCTGACACTAACCTAACACCTAACCCTAACCAGAACCCCTAAAGCTAACCCTGAACCCTATCCCTAACCCTAGCAGTAAACTTTAACCCTAAACCTAAGCCCAACCCGTAACCCAAATCCTATCCTTTTACCCTAAAACTAACCCCTAAACCTAACACCTATACCTCACCCTAACTCTAACGACAATCCTAATTCTAACCATACCTCTTCATAAAACACTAACTCCTAACCGCTAACCCTAACACTAACCAAAAACCCTAATCACTAATCCCTAACCCTAACGCTTAACCTTTACCCTGACCGTTAACCCTCACCCTAAATCTTAACACTGACCCTAACCTTAACCTTTAACTCTAAGCCTAACCCTTAACGCTACAGTAAGGAAGACCCTTAATGCTAATGGGATCCCTAATCCCTAACCCTAACACTACAGCTAAAAATAACCCTAACCTTGGATCCTTAAACCTAACCCCTAACACTTACTTTAACCCCAAACCCTAACCCTAATCCTAAGCATTAAACCTAACCCTATCTCTTAACCCTAACGCTAGCCCTTACCCTAACGCCTAGGTCTAACCCTAAATCTAACCTACCACCTAATCCTAACCTTAAGCCCTAACGCTAACACTAACCCTGAACCCTAAACCTACCCGTAACCCTTAACACTAACCCTATCCGTGAACCTTAACCCTGACCCTAACCATTACCCGCACCCAAGCATTTAACCCTGATTCTAACCCTAATCCTTAATGATAAACCTAACACTAAACCCTAACCCTAAGCCCAACACTTAACCCTAATCCTATCCCTTAACCCTAACCCTAACCCTAATGCTACCCCCTAAACGTAACCCTAACCGTGACCAGTAAACCTAACACTAACCTCTAACACAAACCATAGCACATAACTCTAACCCTAAAACTAACCCTAACCCTAACCCTAACCCTAAACCCTAACTCTTAACCTTAACCCTAAGCGTTAACTCTCACGCTAACCTTTAATCCTAACCCTAATCCTAATCTTCAACCCTAAACCTAACACTTAACCCTAACCCCGTACCAAACCCTAACCCCTCATCTTAACCCTAACCGTAAACCTCAACCCTAAACCAAAGTGTAACCGTTAAACCTAAGAGTAACCTTTAACCCTAACCCTAATCCCTAACCCTAAGCCCTCACCCTAACACTAAACTTCATCCTTAACCCTAACCAGAATCCTAACCCTAAATCTAATTCTCAGACTTCTTGCTTTCTTAGAGTTTAGAAAGCCTGCAATCCTCCCATGCCATGCGTGAAAGGAGGCTCTACCACTGTGTCCTGCATGAAACCCACGGGCCCATACCCAGAGTATGATAGAGTGGGTTCCCGGGTACAATCCCAGCCCCCTAAACTCCCCACGCCCGCCTAATGCAGACAGGGCCCGTGCGCTAAGCATAAACAATACCTTTAACAGATAACCCTAACCCTGAACATAACACCCAACCCTGTTCCTATTTCTCCCCTTAACACGTAAACCTCACCGTGCGCCTAACTTTAACCTCTTATCCTAACGTTAATGTATAACCCATTTCCTGAGAACAACCCCTATCCCATAATTCTAACCCTATCTCCTAGTCATCACTGTGACACCTAATCCCTAACCCTAATTCTAAACCGCTAACCCTAACCGTAACCCTACCTACAACCCTAACACTGACAGTAACCCTTACTTCTAACCCCAACGCTATGCCTAACAAAAACCCTAACCCTTGACCCTAACCCTTCACCCTAACCCCTAAGCCTTACCCTAACCCTTAACCCTAATCCTACTCCTAACCATTAAACCTAACCCTAGCTCTTATAGCTAACCCTAAACCTTACCCTCACGACTAGACCTAACCCTGACACTAACCTAACACCTAACCCTAACCAGAACCCCTAAAGCTAACCCTGAACCCTATCCCTAACCCTAGCAGTAAACTTTCACCCTAAACCTAAGCCCAACCCGTAACCCTAATCCTATCCTTTTACCCTAAAACTAACCCCTAAACCTAACCCCTATACCTCACCCTAACTCTAACCCCAATCCTAATTCTTTTTTTTTTTTTTTGAAATAATATGGGAA
The DNA here is from genome assembly GCF_041146395.1 of Eulemur rufifrons. NCBI lineage: Eukaryota > Metazoa > Chordata > Mammalia > Primates > Lemuridae > Eulemur > Eulemur rufifrons. The sequence goes on along the minus strand of NC_091012.1, from coordinate 8,300,958 downwards.
ATATTCATGATAAATTATTAAGTGAACAGTGCAAGTTAAAAACAATAGTTTCATATTTTTTCCCCACCCCCCCTTTCCCGAGTCAGCACCTTCAAGTGTTACCACTCCCCAAAAGGTGTGCAATGCACTCATTGTGTAGGCATACCCCCATCCCCTCCCCCACCCCCACCTCAGTCTGATGTCCAATTGGTGTCATTCCCAGATTTGTATTTAGGTGATGATCAGGGAAACCAATTTTCTGGTGAGTACATGTGATGCTTGTTTTTCCATTCTTGGGATACTTCACTTAATATAATGGGTTCCAACTCTCTCCAGGAGAACCATAGAGATGTCGTATCTTCATCATTCCTTATAGCTGAGTAATATTCCATGGTATACATATACCACAGTTTACTAATCCAATCATGTATTGATGGGCATTTGGGTTGTTTCCACATCTTTGCTATTGTGAATTGTGCTGCTATAAACATTTGGGTACACGTGCCTTTGTAACAGAATGACCTTTTTTCCTTTGGGTATATGCCCAGTAATGGGATTGCTGGGTCAAATGGCAGGTCTACTTGAATCTGTTTAAGATACCTCCATAATGCTTTCCACAGGGGTTGCACTAGTTTGCAGTCCCACCAGCAGTGTATTAGTGTTCCTGTCTCTCCACACCCACGCCAACATGTGTTGTTTTGGGTTTTTTTGATAAAGGCCATTCTCACTGGGTTTAAGTGATATCTCATTGTGGTTTTGATTTGCATTTCCCTGATGATTAGAAAACATTGCAATGAAGTTCTACCCAACAAGCTGAACAAAAAACCGTCTCACTTATCAGTTTTCTCAATAAATGTGAATGGCTTCAATTCCCCGCTCAAGAGACATAGACTGGCCCAATGGATAAAAAAGCACAAGCCAAGTATCTGCTGTCTCCAAGAAACCCACCTAACGAGCAAAGATGCATTTAGACTGAAAGTAAAAGGATGGAAATCGGTATTTCAAGCAAACGGTAACGAAAAGAAAGCTGGTGTGGCAATCTTAATTTCCAATAACTTAGCTTTCAAACCAACAAAAATAATAAAAGACAAAAATGGCTACTACATACTGGTCAAGGGCACAATTCAACAAGAAGCCATGACTATACTCAATATATATGCACCCAACCTAGGTGCACCTAGATTCATAAAGCAAACCCTACTAGATCTGAACCAGATGATAGATAATAATACTGTAATAGCTGGAGACTTTAACACCCCACTGACAGTACAGGACAGATCCTCTAAACAGAAAATAAACAAAGACATAATGGACCTAAATAGAATGCTAGAACAAATGGGCATGGCTGACATCTATAGGACATTCTACCCAAAGTCCACAGAATATACATTCTTCTCATCAGCTCACGGGACATTCTCTAAGATTGACCATGTCCTAGGACATAAATCATGTCTTCAAAAATTCAAAAAAATAGAAATTATACCATGCATCTTCTCAGATCACAGCGGAATAAAAGTAACAATGATCACAAACAGAAACCCTCACTCTTACTCAAAGTCATGGAAGCTAAATAACCTTCTGCTGAATAATTATTTATAAAAGAAGAAATCAAGATGGAAATCAAAAATTTCTTTGAATTAAATGACAATGGAGATACAACTTATCAAAATCTATGGGATGCAGCTAAAGCAGTCCTGAGAGGAAAATTCATATCCATAAATGCCTATATCAAAAAGACAGAAAACATGCAAATAGACAACCTAACGAATAGACTCAAAGAGCTGGAGAAAGAAGAACAGAACGATCCCAAACCCAGCAGAAGGCGAGAAATTACTAAGATCAAATCAGAACTAAATGAAAAGGACAACAAAGAAACTATAAGGGAAATTAATAAAACAAAAAGTTGGTTCTTTGAAAAGATAAACAAAATAGACACACCTCTGGCTAGACTAACCAAGAGCACAAAAGTAAAATCTCTAATAACCTCCATTAGGAACATGAAAGGAGAAATCACAACCGATGCTACAGAGATACAAGATATCATCTATGAATTCTACAAAAATCTTTATGCACACAAACTGGAGAACGTGGAGGAAATGGACAAATTTTTAGAGACACATAGTCTTCCCAGGCTCAACCAGGAAGAAATAGAGTACCTGAACAGACCAATATCAAGAACTGAAATCGAAACAGCAATAAAAAACTTTCCCAAAAAGAAAAGCCCTGGTCCAGATGGGTTCACACCTGAATTTTACCATACATACAAAGAAGAACTGGTGCCCATCCTACATAAACTATTCTCCAATATTGAGAAGGATGGAGTTCTCCCCAAAACGTTCTACCAAGCCAATATAACATTAATACCATCCTAATTCTAACCATACCCCTTCATAAAACACTAACTCCTAACCGCTAACCCTAACACTAACCAAAAACCCTAATCACTAATCCCTAACCCTAACGCTTAACCTTTACCCTAACCGTTAACCCTCACCCTAAATCTTAACACTGACCCTAACCTTAACCTTTAATTCTAAGCCTAACCCTTAACGCTACAGTAAGGAAGACCCTTAATGCTAATGGGATCCCTTATCCCTAACCCTAACACTACAGCTAAAAATAACCCTAACCTTGGATCCTTAAACCTAACCCCTAACACTTACTTTAACCCCAAACCCTAACCCTAATCCTAAGCATTAAACCTAACCCTATCTCTTAACCCTAACGCTAGCCCTTACCCTAACGCCTAGATCTAACCCTAAATCTAACCTACCGCCTAATCCTAACCTTAAGCCCTAAAGCTAACACTAACCCTGAACCCTAAACCTACCCGTAACCCTTAACACTAACCCTATCCGTGAACCTTAACCCTGACCCTAACCATTACCGCACCCAAGCATTTAACCCTGATTCTAATCCTAATCCTTAATGATAAACCTAACACTAAAGCCTAACCCTAAGGCCAACACTTAACCCTAATCCTATCCCTTAACCCTAACCCTAACCCTAATGCTACCCCCTAAACGTAACCCTAACCGTGACCAGTAAACCTAACCCTAACCTCTAACACAAACCATAGCACATAACTCTAACCCTAAAACTAAACCTAACCCTAACCCTAACCCTAAACCCTAACTCTTAATCTTAACACTAAGCGTTAACTCTCACGCTAACCTTTAATCCTAACACCAATCCTAATCTTCAACCCTAAACCTAACACTTAACCCTAACCCTGTACCAAACCCTAACCCCTCATCTTAACCCTAACCGTAAACCTCAACCCTAAACCAAAGTGTAACCGTTAAACCTAAGAGTAACCTTTAACCCTAACCCTAATCCCTAACCCTAAGCCCTCACCCTAACACTAAACTTCATCCTTAACCCTAACCAGAATCCTAACCCTAAATCTAATTCTCAGACTTCTTGCTTTCTTAGAGTTTAGAAAGCCTGCAATCCTCCCATGCCATGTGTGAAAGGAGGCTCTACCACTGTGTCCTGCATGAAACCCACGGGCCCATACCCAGAGTATGATAGAGTGGGTTCCCGGGTACAATCCCAGCCCCCTAAACTCCCCCCGCCCGCCTAATGCAGACAGGGCCCGTGCGCTAAGCATAAACAATACGTTTAAGAGATAACCCTAACCCTGAACATAACACCCAACCCTGTTCCTATTTCTCCCCTTAACACGTAAACCTCACCGTGCGCCTAACTTTAACCTCTTATCCTAACGTTAATGCATAACCCATTTCCTGAGAACAACCCCTATCCCATAATTCTAACCCTATCTCCTAGTCATCACTGTGACACCTAATCCCTAACCCTAATTCTAAACCGCTAACCCTAACCGTAACCCTACCTACAACCCTAACACTGACAGTAACCCTTACTTCTAACCCCAACGCTATGCCTAACAAAAACCCTAACCCTTCACCCTAACCCCTAAGCCTTACCCTAACCCTTAACCCTAATCCTAATCCTAACCATTAAACCTAACCCTAGCTCTTAAAGCTAACCCTAAACCTTACCCTCACGACTAGACCTAACCCTGACACTAACCTAACACCTAACCCTAACCAGAACCCCTAAAGCTAACCCTGAACCCTGTCCCTAACCCTAGCAGTAAACTTTAACCCTAAACCTAAGCCCAACCCGTAACCCTAATCCTATCCTTTTACCCTAAAACTAACCCCTAAACCTAACCCCTATACCTCACCCTAACTCTAACCCCAATCCTAATTCTAACCATACCCCTTCATAAAACACTAACTCCTAACCGCTAACCCTAACACTAACCAAAAACCCTAATCACTAATCCCTAACCCTAACGCTTAACCTTTACCCTAACCGTTAACCCTCACCCTAAATCTTAACACTGACCCTAACCATAACCTTAACTCTAAGCCTAACCCTTAACCCTAGAGGAATGAAGACCCTTAATGCTAATGGGATCCCTTATCCCTAACCCTAACACTACAGCTAAAAATAACCCTAACCTTGGATCCTTAAACCTAACCCCTAACACTTACTCTAATCCCAAACCCTAACCCTAATCCTAAGCATTAAACCTAACCCTATCTCTTAACCCTAACGCTAGCCCTTACCCTAACGCCTAGATCTAACCCTAAATCTAACCTACCGCCTAATCCTAACCTTAAGCCCTAATGCTAACACTAACCCTGAACCCTAAACCTTCCCGTAACCCTTAACACTAACCCTATCCGTGAACCTTAACCCTGACCCTAACCATTACCCGCACCCAAGCATTTAACCCTGACCCTAACCCTAATCCTTAATGCTAACCCTAACACTAAACCCTAACCCTAAGCCCAACACTTAACCCTAATCCTATCCCTTAACCCTAACCCTAACCCTAATGCTACCCCCTAAACGTAACCCTAACCGTGACCAGTAAACCTAACCCTAACCTGTAACACAAACCATAGCACATAACTCTAACCCTAAAACTAACCCTAACCCTAACCCTAACCCTAAACCCTAACTCTTAACCTTAACACTAAGCGTTAACTCTCACGCTAACCTTTAATCCTAACCCTAATCCTAATCTTCAACCCTAAACCTAACACTTAACCCTAACCCTGTACCAAACCCTAACCCCTCATCTTAACCCTAACCGTAAACCTCAACCCTAAACCCAAGTGTAACTGTTAAACCTACAAGTAATCTTTAATCCTAACCCTATTCCCTAACCCTAAGCCCTCAACCTAATACTAAACTTCATCCTTAACCCTAACCAGAATCCTAACCCTAAATCTAATTCTCAGACTTCTTGCTTTCCTAGAGTTTAGAAAGCCTGCAATCCTCCCATGCCATGCGTGAAAGGAGGCTCTACCACTGTGTCCTGCATGAAACCCACGGGCCCATACCCAGAGTATGATAGAGTGGGTTCCCGGGTACAATCCCAGCCCCGTAAACTCCCCCCGCCCGCCTAATGCAGACAGGGCCCGTGCGCTAAGCATAAACAATACCTTTAACAGATAACCCTAACCCTGAACATAACACCCAACCCTGTTCCTATTTCTCCCCTTAACACGTAAACCTCACCGTGCGCCTAACTTTAACTTCTTATCCTAACGTTAATGCATAACCCATTTCCTGAGAACAACCCCTATCCCATAATTCTAACCCTATCTCCTAGTCATCACTGTGACACCTAATCCCTAACCCTAATTCTAAACCGCTAACCCTAACCGTAACCCTACCTACAACCCTAACACTGACAGTAAACCTTACTACTAACACCAACGCTATGCCTAACAAAAACCCTAACCCTTGACCCTAACCCTTCACCCTAACCCTTCCCCCTAACCCCTAAGCCTTACCCTAACCCTTAACCCTAATCCTAATCCTAACCATTAAACCTGACCCTAGCTCTTAAAGCTAACCCTAAACCTTACCCTCACGACTAGACCTAACCCTGACACTAACCTAACACCTAACCCTAACCAGAACCCCTAAAGCTAACCCTGAACCCTATCCCTACCCCTAGCAGTAAACTTTAACCCTAAACCTAAGCCCAACCCGTAACCCTAATCCTATCCTTTTACCCTAAAACTAACCCCTAAACCTAACCGCTATACCTCACCCTAACTCTAAACCCAATCCTAATTCTAACCATACCCCTTCATAAAACACGAACTCCTAACCTCTAACCCTAACACTAACCAAAAACCCTAATCAGTCCTCCCTATCCCTAACGCTTAACCTTTACCCTAACCGTTAACCCTCACCCTAAATCTTAACACTGACCCTAACATTAACCTTTAACTCTAAGCCTAACCCTTAACCCTACAGTAAGGAAGACCCTTAATGCTAATGGGATCCCTTATCCCTAACCCTAACACTACAGCTAAAAATAACCCTAACCTTGGATCCTTAAACCTAACCCCTAACACTTACTTTAACCCCAAACCCTAACCCTAATCCTAAGCATTAAACCTAACCCTATCTCTTAACCCTAACGCTAGCCCTTACCCTAACGCCTAGATCTAACCCTAAATCTAACCTACTGCCTAATCCTAACCTTAAGCCCTAATGCTAACACTAACCCTGAACCCTAAACCTACCCGTAACCCTTAACACTAACCCTATCCGTGAACCTTAACCCTGACCCTAACCATTACCCACTCCCAAGCATTTAACCCTGACCCTAACCCTAATCCTTAATGCTAACCTTAACACTAAACCCTAACCCTAAGCCCAACACTTAACCCTAATCCTATCCCTTAACCCTAACCCTAACCCTAACCCTAATGCTACCCCCTAAACTAACCCTAACCGTCACCAGTAAACCTAAACCTAACCTCTAACACAAACCATAGCACATAACTCTAACCCTAAAACTAACCCTAACCCTAACCCTAAACCCTAACTCTTAACCTTAACCCTAAGCGTTAACTCTCACGCTAACCTTTAATCCTAACCCTAATCCTAATCTTCAACCCTAAAGCTAATACTTAAATCTAACCCTGTACCAAACCGTAACCCCTCATCTTAACCCTAACCGTAAACCTCAACCCTAAACCAAAGTGTAACCGTTAAACGTAAGAGTAACCTTTAACCCTAACCCTATTCCCTAACCCTAAGCCCTCACCCTAACAGTAAACTTCATCCTTAACCCTAACCATAATCCTAACCCTAAATCTAATTCTCAGACTTCTTGCTTTCTTAGAGTTTAGAAAGCCTGCAATCCTCCCATGCCATGCGTGAAAGGAGGCTCTACCACTGTGTCCTGCATGAAACCCACGGGCCCATTCCCAGAGTATGATAGAGTGGGTTCCCGGGTTCAATCCCAGCCCCCTAAACTCCCCCCGCCCGCCTAATGCAGACAGGGCCCGTGCGCTAAGCATAAACAATACCTTTAACAGATAACCCTAACCCTGAACATAACACCCAACCCTGTTCCTATTTCTCCCCTTAACACGTAAACCTGACCGTGCGCCTAACTTTAACCTCTTATCCTAACGTTAATGCATAACCAATTTCCTGAGAACAACCCCTATCCCATAATTCTAACCCTATCTCCTAGTCATCACTGTGACACCTAATCCCTAACCCTAATTCTAAACCGCTAACCCTAACCGTAACCCTACCTACAACCCTAACACTGACAGTAACCCTTACTTCTAACCCCAACGCTATGCCTAACAAAAACCCTAACCCTTGACCCTAACCCTTCACCCTAACCCCTAAGCCTTACCCTAACCCTTAATCCTAATCCTAATCCTAACCATTAAACCTAACCCTAGCTCTTAAAGCTAACCCTAAACCTTACCCTCACGACTAGACCTAACCCTGACACTAACCTAACACCTAACCCTAACCAGAACCCCTAAAGCTAACCCTGAACCCTATCCCTAAACCTAGCAGTAAACTTTAACCCTAAACCTAAGCCCAACCCGTAACCCTAATCCTATCCTTTTACCCTAAAACTAACCCCTAAACCTAACCCCTATACCTCACCCTAACTCTAACCCCAATCCTAATTCTAACCATAGCCCTTCATAAAACACTAACTCCTAACCGCTAACCCTAACACTAACCAAAAACCCTAATCACTAATCCCTAACCCTAACGCTTAACCTTTACCCTGACCATCAACCCTCACCCTAAATCTTAACACTGACCCTAACCTTAACCTTTAACTCTAAGCCTAACCCTTAACCCTACAGGAAGGAATACCCTTAATGCTAATGGGATCCCTTATCCCTAACCCTAACACTACAGCTAAAAGTAACCCTAACCTTGGATCCTTAAACCTAACCCCTAACACTTACTTTAACCCCAAACCCTAACCCTAATCCTAAGCATTAAACCTAACCCTATCTCTTAACCCTAACGCTAGCCCTTACCCTAACGCCTAGATCTAACCCTAAATCTAACCTACCGCCTAATCCTAACCTTAAGCCCTAATGCTAACATTAACCCTGAACCCTAAACCTACCCGTAACCCTTAACACTAACCCTATCCGTTAACCTTCACCCTGACCCTAACCATTACCAGCACCCAAGAATTTAACCCTGACCCTAACCCTAATCCTTCATGCTAACCCTAACACTAAACCCTAACCCTAAGCCCAACACTTAACCCTAATCCTATCCCTTAACCCTAACCCTAACCCTAACCCTAATGCTAACTCCTAAACGTAACCCTATCCGTGACCAGTAAACCTAACCCTAACCTCTAACACAAACCATAGCACATAACTCTAACCCTAAAACTAACCCTAACCCTAACCCTAAACCCTAACTCTTAACCTTAACCCTAAGCGTTAACTCTCACGCTAACCTTTAATCCTAACCCTAATCCTAATCTTCAACCCTAAACCTAACACTTAACCCTAACCCTGTACCAAACCCTAACCCCTCATCTTAACCCTAACCGTAAACCTCAACCCTAAACCAAAGTGTAACCGTTAAACCTAAGAGTAACCTTTAACTCTAACCCTATTCCCTAACCCTAAGCCCTCACCCTAACACTAAACTTCATCCTTAACCCTAACCAGAATCCTAACCCTAAATCTAATTCTCAGACTTCTTGCTTTCTTAGAGTTTAGAAAGCCTGCAATCCTCCCATGCCATGCGTGAAAGGAGGCTCTACCACTGTGTCCTGCATGAAACCCACGGGCCCATACCCAGAGTATGATAGAGTGGGTTCCCGGGTACAATCCCAGCCCCCTAAACTCCCCCCGCCCGCCTAATGCAGACAGGCCCCGTGCGCTAAGCATAAACAATACCTTTAACAGATAACCCTAACCCTGAACATAACACCCAACCCTGTTCCTATTTCTCCCCTTAACACGTAAACCTCACCGTGCGCCTAACTTTAACCTCTTATCCTAACGTTAATGCATAACCCATTTCCTGAGAACAACCCCTATCCCATAATTCTAACCCTATCTCCTAGTCATCACTGTGACACCTAATCCCTAACCCTAATTCTAAACCGCTAACCCTAACCGTAACCCTACCTACAACCCTAACACTGACAGTAACCCTTACTTCTAACCCCAACGCCATGCCTAACAAAAACCCTAACCCTTGACCCTAACCCTTCACCCTAACCCCTAAGCCTTACCCTAACCCTTAATCCTAATCCTAATCCTAACCATTAAACCTAACCCTAGCTCTTAAAGCTAACCCTAAACCTTACCCTCACGACTAGACCTAACCCTGACACTAACCTAACACCTAACCCTAACCAGAACCCCTAAAGCTAACCCTGAACCCTATCCCTAACCCTAGCAGTAAACTTTAACCCTAAACCTAAGCCCAACCCGTAACCCTAATCCTATCCTTTTACCCTAAAACTAACCCCTAAACCTAACCCCTATACCTCACCCTAACTCTAACCCCAATCCTAATTCTAACCATACCCCTTCATAAAACACTAACTCCTAACCGCTAACCCTAACACTAACCAAAAACCCTAATCACTAATCCCTAACCCTAACGCTTAACCTTTACCCTGACCATCAACCCTCACCCTAAATCTTAACACTGACCCTAACCTTAACCTTTAACTCTAAGCCTAACCCTTAACCCTACAGGAAGGAAGACCCTTAATGCTAATGGGATCCCTTATCCCTAACCCTAACACTACAGCTAAAAGTAACCCTAACCTTGGATCCTTAAACCTAACCCCTAACACTTACTTTAACCCCAAACCCTAACCCTAATCCTAAGCATTAAACCTAACCCTATCTCTTAACCCTAACGCTAGCCCTTACCCTAACGCCTAGATCTAACCCTAAATCTAACCTACCGCCTAATCCTAACCTTAACCCCTAATGCTAACATTAACCCTGAACCCTAAACCTACCCGTAACCCTTAACACTAACCCTATCCGTTAACCTTCACCCTGACCCTAACCATTACCAGCACCCAAGAATTTAACCCTGACCCTAACCCTAATCCTTCATGCTAACCCTAACACTAAACCCTAACCCTAAGCCCAACACTTAACCCTAATCCTATCCCTTAACCCTAACCCTAACCCTAACCCTAATGCTAACTCCTAAACGTAACCCTATCAGTGACCAGTAAACCTAACCCTAACCTCTAACACAAACCATAGCACATAACTCTAACCCTAAAACTAACCCTAACCCTAACCCTAAACCCTAACTCTTAACCTTAACCCTAAGCGTTAACTCTCACGCTAACCTTTAATCCTAACCCTAATCCTAATCTTCAACCCTAAACCTAACACTTAACCCTAACCCTGTACCAAACCCTAACCCCTCATCTTAATCCTAACCGTAAACCTCAACCCTAAACCAAAGTGTAACCGTTAAACCTAAGAGTAACCTTTAACCCTAACCCTAATCCCTAACCCTAAGCCCTCACCCTAACACTAAACTTCATCCTTAACCCTAACCAGAATCCTAACCCTAAATCTAATTCTCAGACTTCTTGCTTTCTTAGAGTTTAGAAAGCCTGCAATCCTCCCATGCCATGCGTGAAAGGAAGCTCTACCCCTGTGTCCTGCATGAAACCCATGGGCCCATACCCAGAGTATGATAGAGTGGGTTCCCGGGTACAATCACAGCCCCCTAAAATCCTCCCACCCGCCTAATGCAGACAGGGCCCGTGCGCTAAGCATAAACAATACCTTTAACAGATAACCCTAACCCTGAACATAACACCCAACCCTGATCCTATTTCTCCCCTTAACACGTAAACCTCATCGTGCGCCTAACTTTAACCTCTTATCCTAACGTTAATGCATAACCCATTTCCTGAGAACAACCCCTATCCCATAATTCTAACCCTATCTCCTAGTCATCACTGTGACACCTAATCCCTAACCCTAATTCTAAACGGCTAACCCTAACCGTAACCCTACTTTCAACCCTAACACTGACAGTAACCCTTACTTCTAACCCCAACGCTATGCCTAACAAAAACCCTAACCCTTGAACCTAACCCTTCACCCTAACCCCTAAGCCTTACCCTAACCCTTAACCCTAATCCTAATCCTAACCATTAAACCTAACCCTAGCTCTTAAAGCTAACCCTAAACCTTACCCTCACGACTAGACCTAACCCTGACATTAACCTAACACCTAACCCTAACCAGAACCCCTAAAGCTAACCCTGAACCCTATCCCTAACCCCAGCAGTAAACTTTAACCCTAAACCTAAGCCCAACCCGTAACCCTAATCCTATCCTTTTACCCTAAAACTAACCCCTAAACCTAACCCCTATACCTCACCCTAACTCTAACCCCAATCCTAATTCTAACCATACCCCTTCATAAAACACTAACTCCTAACCGCTAACCCTAACACTAACCAAAAACCCTAATCACTAATCCCTAGCCCTAACGCTTAACTTTTACCCTGACCGTTAACCCTCACCCTAAATCTTAACACTGACCCTAACCTTAACCTTTAACTCTAAGCCTAACCCTTAACCCTACAGTAAGGAAGACCCTTAATGCTAATGGGATCCCTTATCCCTAACCCTAACACTACAGCTAAAAATAACCCTAACCTTGGATCCTTAAACCTGACCCCTAACACTTACTTTAACCCCAAACCCTAACCCTAATCCTAAGCATTAAACCTAACCCTATCTCTTAACCCTAATTCTAGCCCTTACACTAACGCCTAGATCTAACCCTAAATCTAACCTACCGCCTAATCCTAACCTTAAGCCCTAATGCTAACACTAACCCTGAACCCTAAACCTACCCGTAACCCTTAACACTAACCCTATCCGTGAACCTTAACCCTGACCCTAACCATTACCCGCACCCAAGCATTTAACCCTGACCCTAACCCTAATCCTTAATGCTAACCCTAACACTAAACCCTAACCCTAAGCCCAACACTTATCCCTAAACCTATCCCTTAACCCTAACCCTAACCCTAATGCTACCCCATAAACGTAACCCTATCCATGACCAGTAAACCTAACCCTAACCTCTAACACAAACCATAGCACATAACTCTAACCCTAAAACTAACCCTAACCCTAACCCTAACCCTAAACCCTAATTCTTAACCTAAACCCTAAGCGTTAACTCTCACGCTAACCTTTAATCCTAACCCTAATCCTAATCTTCAACCCTAAACCTAACACTTAACCCTAACCCTGTACCAAACCTATCCCTTCATCTTAACCCTAACCGTAAACCTCAACCCTAAACCAAAGTGTAACCGTTAAACCTAAGAGTAACCTTTAACCCTAACCCTATTCCCTAACCCTAATCCCTCACCCTAACACTAAACTTCATCCTTAACCCTAACCAGAATCCTAACCCTAAATCTAATTCTCAGACTTCTTGCTTTCTTAGAGTTTAGAAAGCCTGCAATCCTCCCATGCCATGCGTGAAAGGAGGCTCTACCACTGTGTCCTGCATGAAACCCACGGGCCCATACCCAGAGTATGATAGAGTGGGTTCCCGGGTACAATCCCAGCCCCCTAAACTCCCCCCGCCCGCCTAATGCAGACAGGCCCCGTGCGCTAAGCATAAACAATACCTTTAACAGATAACCCTAACCCTGAACATAACACCCAACCCTGTTCCTATTTCTCCCCTTAACACGTAACCCTCACCGTGCGCCTAACTTTAACCTCTTATCCTAACGTTAATGCATAACCCATTTCCTGAGAACAACCCCTCTCCCATAATTCTAACCCTATCTCCTAGTCATCACTGTGACACCTAATCCCTAACCCTAATTCTAAACCGCTAACCCTAACCGTAACCCTACCTACAACCCTAACACTGACAGTAACCCTTACTTCTAACCCCAACGCTATGCCTAACAAAAACACTAAACCTTGACCCCAACCCTTCACCCTAACCCCTAAGCCTTACCCTAACCCTTAACCCTAAAACTAATCCTAACCATTAAACCTAACCCTAGTTCTTAAAGCTAACCCTAAACCTTACCCTCACGACTAGACCTAACCCTGACACTAACCTAACCCCTAACCTTAACCAGAACCCCTAAAGCTAACCCTGAACCCTATCCCTAACCCCAGCAGTAAACTTTAACCCTAAACCTAAGCCCAACCCGTAACCCTAATCCTATCCTTTTACCCTAAAACTAACCCCGAAACCTAACCCCTATACCTCACCCTAACTCTAACCCCAATCCTAATTCTAACCATACCCCTTCATAAAACACTAACTCCTAACCGCTAACCCTAACACTAACCAAAAACCCTAATCACTAATCCCTAACCCTAACGCTTAACCTTTACCCTAACTGTTAACCCTCACCCTAAATCTTAACACTGACCCTAACCTTAACCTTTAACTCTAAGCCTAACCCTTAACCCTACAGTAAGGAAGACCCTTAATGCTACTGGGATCCCTTATCCCTAACCCTAACACTACAGCTAAAAATAACCCTAACCTTGGATCCTTAAACCTAACCCCTAACACTTACTTTAACCCCAAACCCTAACCCTAATCCTAAGCATTAAACCTAACCCTATCTCTTAACCCTAACGCTAGCCCTTACCCTAACGCCTAGATCTAACCCTAAATCTAACCTACTGCCTAATCCTAACCTTAAGGCCTAATGCTAACACTAACCCTGAACCCTAATCCTACCCGTAACCCTTAACACTAACCCTATCCGTGAACCTTCACCCTGACCCTAACCATTACCCGCACCCAAGCATTTAACCCTGACCCTAACCCTAATCATTAATGCTAACCCTAACACTAAACCCTAACCCTAAGCCCAACACTTAACCCTAATCCTATCCGTTAACCCTAACCCTAACCCTAACCCTAATGCTAACCCCTAAACGTAACCCTAACCGTGACCAGTAAACCTAACCCTAACCTCTAACACAAACCTTAGCACATAACTCTAACCCTAAAACTTACCCTAACCCTAACCCTAAACCCTAACTCTTAACCTTAACCCTAAGCGTTAACTCTCACGCTAACCTTTAATCCTAACCCTAATCCTAATCTTCAACCCTAAACCTAACACTTAACCCTAACCCTGTACCAAACCCTAACCCCTGATCTTAACCCTAACCGTAAACCTCAACCCTAAACCAAAGTGTAACCGTTAAACCTAAGAGTAACCTTTAACCCTTAACCCTAACCCCTAACCCTAAGCCCTCACCCTAACACTAAACTTCATCCTTAACCCTAACCAGAATCCTAACCCTAAATCTAATTCTCAGACTTCTTGCTTTCTTAGAGTTTAGAAACCCTGAAATCCTCCCTTGCCATGCGTGAAAGGAGGCCCTACCACTGTGTCCTGCATGAAACCCACGGGCCCATACCCAGAGTATGATAGAGTGGGTTCCCGGGTACAATCCCAGCCCCCTAAACTCCCCCCGCCCGCCTAATGCAGACAGGGCCCGTGCGCTAAGCATAAACAATACCTTTAACAGATAACCCTAACCCTGAACATAACACCCAACCCTGTTCCTATTTCTCCCCTTAACACGTAAACCTCACCGTGCGCCTAACTTTAACTTCTTATCCTAACGTTAATGCATAACCCATTTCCTGAGAACAACCCCTATCCCATAATTCTAACCCTATCTCCTAGTCATCACTGTGACACCTAATCCCTAACCCTAATTCTAAACCGCTAACCCTAACCGTAACCCTACCTACAACCCTAACACTGACAGTAACCCTTACTTCTAACCCCAACGCTATGCCTAACAAAAACCCTAACCCTTGACCCTAACCCTTCACCCTAACCCCTAAGCCTTACCCTAACCCTTAACCCTAATCCTAATCCTAACCATTAAACCTAACCCTAGCTCTTAAAGCTAACCCTAAACCTTACCCTCACGACTAGACCTAACCCTGACACTAACCTAACACCTAACACTAACCAGAACCCCTAAAGCTAACCCTCAACCCTATCCCTAACCCCAGCAGTAAACTTTAACCCGAAACCTAAGCCCAACCCGTAACCCTAATCCTATCCTTTTACCCTAAAACTAACCCCTAAACCTAACCCCTATACCTCACCCTAACTCTAACCCCAATCCTAATTCTAACCATACCCCTTCATAAAACACTAACTCCTAACCGCTAACCCTAACACTAACCCTAACCCTAACCCTAACCAAAAACCCTAATCACTAATCCCTAAACCTAACGCTTAACCTTTACCCTTACCGTTAACCCACACCCTAAATCTTAACCCTGACACTAACCTTAACCTTTAACTCTAAGCCTAACCCTTAAACCTACAGTAAGGAAGACCCTTAATGCTAATGGGATCCCTTATCCCTAACCCTAACACTACATCTAAAAATAACCCTAACCTTGGATCCTTAAACCTAACCCCTAGCACTTACTTTAACCCCAAACCCTAACCCTAATCCTAAGCATTAAACCTAAACCTATCTCTTAACCCTAACGCTAGCCCTTACCCTAACGCCTAGATCTAACCCTAAATCTAACCTACCGCCTAATCCTAACCTTAAGCCCTTATGCTAACACTAACCCTGAACCCTAAACCTACCCGTAACCCTTAACACTAACCCTATCCGTGAACCTAAACCCTGACCCTAACCATTACCCGCACCCAAGCATTTAACCCTGACCCTAACCCTAATCCTTAATGCTAACCTTAACACTAAACCCTAACCCTAAGCCCAACACTTAACCCTAATCCTATCCCTTAACCCTAACCCTAACCATAACCCTAATGCTACCCCCTAAACGTAACCCTAACCGTGACAAGTAAACCTAACCCTAACCTCTAACACAAACCATAGCACATAACTCTAACCCTAAAACTAACCCTAACCGTAACCCTAAACCCTAACTCTTAACCTTAACCCTAAGCGTTAACTCTCACGCTAATCTTTAATCCTAACCCTAATCCTAATCTTCAACCCTAAACCTAACACTTAACCCTAACCCTGTATCAAACTCTAACCCCTCATCTTAACCCTAACCGTAAACCTCAACCCTAAACCCAAGTGTACCCGTTAAACCTAAGAGTAACCTTTAACCCTAACCCTAGTCCCTAACCCTAAGCCCTCACCCTAACACTAAACTTCATCCTTAACCCTAACCAGAATCCTAACCCTAAATCTAATTCTCAGACTTCTTGCTTTCTTAGAGTTTAGAAAGCCTGCAATCCTCCCATGCCATGCATGAAAGGAGGCTCTACCACTGTGTCCTGCATGAAACCCACGGGCCCATACCCAGAGTATGATAGAGTGGGTTCCCGGGTACAATCCCAGCCCCCTAAACTCCCCCCGCCCGCCTAATGCAGACAGGGCCCGTGCGCTAAGCATAAACAATACCTTTAACAGATAACCCTAACCCTGAACATAACACCCAACCCTGTTCCTATTTCTCCCCTTAACTCGTAAACCTCACCGTGCGCCTAACTTTAACCTCTTATCCTAACGTTAATGCATAACCCATTTCCTGAGAACAACCCCTATCCCATAATTCTAACCCTATCTCCTAGTCATCACTGTGACACCTAATCCCTAACCCTAATTCTAAACCGCTAACCCTAACCGTAACCCTACCTACAACCCTAACACTGACAGTAACCCTTACTTCTAACCCCAACGCTATGCCTAACAAAAACCCTAACCCTTGACCCTAACCCTTCACCCTAACCCCTAAGCCTTACCCTAACCCTTAACCCTAATCCTAATCCTAACCATTAAAACTAACCCTAGCTCTTAAAGCTAACCCTAAACCTTACCCTCACGACTAGACCTAACCCTGACACTAAACTAACACCTAACCCTAACCAGAACCCCTAAAGCTGACCCTGAACCCTATCCCTAACCCCAGCAGTAAACTTTATCCCTAAACCTAAGCCCAACCCGTAACCCTAATCCTATCCTTTTACCCTAAAACTAACCCCGAAACCTAACCCCTATGCCTCACCCTAACTCTAACCCCAATCCTAATTCTAACCATACCCCTTCATAAAACACTAACTCCTAACCGCTAACCCTAACACTAACCAAAAACCCTAATCACTAATCCCTAACCCTAACGCTTAACCTTTACCCTAACTGTTAACCCTCACCCTAAATCTTAACACAGACCCTAACCTTAACCTTTAACTATAAGCCTAACCCTTAACCCTACACTAAGGAAGACCCTTAATGCTAATGGGATCCCTTATCCCTAACCCTAACACTACAGCTAAAAATAACCCTAACCTTGGATCCTTAAACCTAACCCCTAACACTGACTTTAACCACAAACCCTAACCCTAATCCTAAGCATTAAACCTAACCCTATCTCTTAACCCTAACGCTAGCCCTTACCCTAACGCCTAGATCTAACCCTAAATCTAACCTACCGCCTAATCCTAACCTTAAGCCCTAATGCTAACACTAACCCTGAACCCTAAACCTACGCGTAACCCTTAACACTAACCCTATCCGTGAACCTTAACCCTGACCCTAACCATTACCCGCACCCAAGCATTTAACCCTGACCCTAACCCTAATCCTTAATGCAAACCCTAACACTAAACCCTAACCCTAAGCCCAACACTTATGCCTAATCCTATCCCTTAACCCTAACCCTAACCATAATGCTACCCCCTAAACGTAACCCTATCCGTGACCAGTAAACCTAACCCTACCCTCTAACACAAACCATGGCACATAACTCGAACCCTAAAACTAACCCTAACCCTAACACTAAACCTAACCCTAAACCCTAACTCTTAACCTAAACCCTAAGCGTTAACTCTCACGCTAACCTTTAATCCTAACCCTAATCCTAATCTTCAACCCTAAACCTAACACTTAACCCTAACCCTGTACCAAACCCTAACCCCTCATCTTAACCCTAACCGTAAACCTCAACCCTAAACCAAAGTGTAACCGTTAAACCTAAGAGTAACCTTTAACCCTAACCCTAATCCCTAACCCTAAGCCCTCACCCTAACACTAAACTTCATCCTTAACCCTAACCAGAATCCTAACCCTAAATCTAATTCTCAGATTTCTTGCTTTCTTAGAGTTTAGGAAGCCTGCAATCCTCCCATGCCATGCGTGAAAGGAGGCTCTACCACTGGGTCCTGCATGAAACCCACGGGCCCATACCCAGAGTATGATAGAGTGGGTTCCCGGGTACAATCCCAGCCCCCTAAACTCCCCCCGCCCGCCTAATGCAGACAGGGCCCGTGCGCTAAGCATAAACAATACCTTTAACAGATAACCCTAACCCTGAACATAACACCCAACCCTGTTCCTATTTCTCCCCTTAACACGTAACCCTCACCGTGCGCCTAACTTTAACCTCTTATCCTAACGTTAATGCATAACCCATTTCCTGAGAACAACCCCTATCCCATAATTCTAACCCTATCTCCTAGTCATCACTGTGACACCTAATCCCTAACCCTAATTCTAAACCGCTAACCCTAACCGTAACCCTACCTACAACCCTAACACTGACAGTAACCCTTACATCTAAACCCAACGCTATGCCTAACAAAAACCCTAACCCTTGACCCTAACCCTTCACCCTAACCCCTAAGCCTTACCCTAACCCTTAACCCTAATCCTAATCCTAACCATTAAACCTAACCCTAGCTCTTAAAGCTAACCCTAAACCTTACCCTCACGACTAGACCTAACCCTGACACTAACCTAACACCTAACCCTAACCAGAACCCCTAAAGCTAACCCTGAACCCTATCCCTAACCCCAGCAGTAAACTTTAACCCTAAACCTAAGCCCAACCCGTAACCCTAATCCTATCCTTTTACCCTAAAACTAACCCTGAAACCTAACCCCTATACCTCACCCTAACTCTAACCCCAATCCTAATTCTAACCATACCCCTTCATAAAACACTAACTCCTAACCGCTAACCTAACACTAACCAAAAACCCTAATCACTAATCCCTAACCCTAATGCTTAACCTTTACCCTGACCGTTAACCCTTACCCTAAATCTTAACACTGACCCTAACCTTAACCTTTAACTCTAAGCCTAACCCTTAACCCTACAGTAAGGAAGACCCTTAATGCTAATGGGATCCCTTATCCCTAACCCTAACACTACAGCTAAAAATAACCCTAACCTTGGATCCTTAAACCTAACCCCTAACACTTACTTTAAATCCAAACCCTAACCCTAATCCTAAGCATTAAACCTAACCCTATCTCTTAACCCTAACGCTAGCCCTTACCCTAACGCCTAGATCTAACCCTAAATCTAACCTACCGCCTAATCCTAACATTAAGCCCTAATGCTAACACTAACCCTGAACCCTAAACCTACCCGTAACCCTTAACACTAACACTATCCGTGAACCTTAACCCTGACCCTAACCATTACAAGCACCCAAGCACTTAACCCTGCCCTAACCCTAATCCTTAATGCTAACCCTAACCCTTAACCCTAATCCTAATCCTAACCATTAAACCTAACCCTAGCTCTTAAAGCTAACCCTAAACCTTACCCTCACGACTAGACCTAACCCTGACACTAACCTAACACCTTACCCTAACCAGAACCCCTAAAGCTAACCCTGAACCCTATCCCTAACTCCAGCAGTAAACTTTAACCCTAAACCTAAGCCCAACCCGTAACCCTAATCCTATCCTTTTACCCTAAAACTAACCCCTAAACCTAACCCCTATACCTCACCCTAACTCTAACCCCAATCCTAATTTTAACCATACCCCTTCATAAAACACTAACTCCTAACCGCTAACCCTAACACTAACCAAAAACCCTAATCATTAATCCCTAACCCTAACGCTTAACTTTTACCTTAACCGTTAAACCTCACCCTAAATCTTAACAGTGACCCTAACCTTAACCTTTAACTCTAAGCCTAACCCTTAACCCTACAGTAAGGAAGACGCTTAATGCTAATGGGATCCCTTATCCCTAACCCTAACACTACAGCTAAAAATAACCCTAACCTTGGATCCTTAAACCTAACCCCTAACTCTTACTTTAACCCCAAACCCTAACCCTAATCCTAAGCTTTAAACCTAACCCTATCTCTTAACCCTAACGCTAGCCCTTACCCTAACGCCTAGATCTAACCCTAAATCTAACCTACCGCCTAATCCTAACCTTAAGGCCTAATGCTAACACTAACTCTGAACCCTAAAACCACCCGTAACCCTTAACACTAACCCTATCCGTGAACCTAAACCCTGACCCTAACCATTACCCGCACCCAAGCATTTAACCCTGACCCTAACCCTAATCCTTAATGCTAACCTTAACACTAAACCCTAACCCTAAGCCCAACACTTAACCCTAATCCTATCCCTTAACCCTAACCCTAACACTAACCCTAATGCTAACCCCTAAACGTAACCCTAACCGTGACCAGTAAACCTAACCCTAACCTCTAACACAAACCATAGCACATAACTCTAACCCTAAAACTAACCCTAACCCTAACCCTAAACCCTAACTCTTAACCTTAACCCTAAGTGTTAACTCTCACGCTAACCTTTAATCCTAACCCTAATCCTAATCTTCAACCCTAAACCTAACACTTAACCCTAACCCTGTACCAAACCCTAACCCCTCATCTTAACCCTAACCGTAAACCTCAACCCTAAACCAAACGGTAACCGATAAATTTAAGAGTAACCTTTAACCCTAACCCTAATCTCTAACCCTAAGCCCTCACCCTAACACTAAACTTCATCCTTAACCCTAACCAGAATCCTAACCCTAAATCTAATTCTCAGACTTCTTGCTTTCTTAGAGTTTAGAAACCCTGCAATCCTCCCATGCCATGCGTGAAAGGAGGCTCTACCACTGTGTCCTGCATGAAACCCACGAGCCCATACCCAGAGTATGATAGAGTGGGTTCCCGGGTACAATCCCTGCCCCCTAAACTCCCCCCGCCCGCCTAATGCAGACAGGGCCCGTGCGCTAAGCATAAACAATACCTTTAACAGATAACCCTAACCCTGAACATAACACCCAACCCTGTTCCTATTTCTCCCCTTAACACGTAAACCTCACCGTGCGCCTAACTTTAACCTCTTATCCTAACGTTAATGCATAACCCATTTCCTGAGAACAACCCCTATCCCATAATTCTAACCCTATCTCCTAGTCATCACTGTGACAGCTAATCCTGAACCCTAATTCTAAACCGCTAACCCTAACCGTAACCCTACCTACAACCCTAACACTGACAGTAACCCTTACTTCTAACCCCAACGCTATGCCTAACAAAAACCCTAACCCTTGACCCTAACCCTTCACCCTAACCCCTAAGCCTTACCCTAACCCTTAACCCTAATCCTAATCCTAACCATTAAACCTAACCCTAGCTCTTAAAGCTAACCCTAAACCTTACCCTCACGACTAGACCTAACCCTGACACTAACCTAACACCTAACCCTAACCAGAACCCCTAAAGCTAACCCTGAACCCTATCTCTAACCCCAGCAGTAAACTTTAACCCTAAACCTAAGCCCAACACGTAACCCTAATCCTATCCTTTTACCCTCAAACTAACCACTAAACCTAACCCCTATACCTCACCCTAACTCTAACACCAATCCTAATTCTAACCATACCCTTCATAAAACACTAACGCCTAACCGCTAACCCTAACACTAACCAAAAACCCTAACCACTAATCCCTAACCCTAACGCTTAACCTTTACCCTGACCGTTAACCCTCACCCTAAATCTTAACACTGACCCTAACCTTAACCTTTAACTGTAAGCCTAACCCTTAACCGTACAGTAAGGAAGACCCTTAATGCTAATGGGATCCCTTATCCCTAACCCTAACACTACAGCTAAAAATAACCCTAACCTTGTATCCTTACACCTAACCCCTAACACTTACTTTAACCTCAAACCCTAACCCTAATCCTAAGCATTAAACGTAACCTATCTCTTAACCCTAACGCTAGCCCTTACCCTAACGCCTAGATCTAACCCTAAATCTAACCTACCGCCTAATCCTAACCTTAAGCACTAACCCTAACACTAACCCTGAACCCTAAACCTACCCGTAACCCTTAACACTAACCCTATCCGTGAACCTTAACCCTGACCCTAACCATTACCCGCACCCAAGCATTTAACCCTGATTCTAACCCTAATCCTTAATGATAAACCTAACACTAAACCCTAACCCTAAGCCCAACACTTAACCCTAATCCTATCCCTTAACCCTACCCCTAACCCTAATACTACCCCCTAAACGTAACCCTAACCGTGACCAGTAAACCTAACCCTAACCTCTAACACAAATGATAGCACATAACTCTAACCCTAAAACTAACCCTAACCCTAACCCTAACCCTAAACCCTAACTCTTAACCTTAACACTAAGCATTAACTCTCACGCTAACCTTTAATCCTAACCCTAATCCTAATCTTCAACCCTAAACGTAACACTTAACCCTAACCCTGTACCAAACCCTAACCCCTCATCTTAACCCTAACCGTAAACCTCAACCCTAAACCAAAGTGTAACCGTTAAACCTAAGAGTAACCTTTAACCCTAACCCTAATCCCTAACCCTAAGCCCTCACCCTAACACTAAACTTCATCCTTAACCCTAACCATAATCTAACCCTAAATCTAATTCTCAGACTTCTTGCTTTCTTAGGGTTTAGAAAGCCTGCAATCTTCCCATGCCATGCGTTAAAGGAGGCTCTACCACTGTGTCCTGCATGAAACCCATGGGCCCATACCCAGAGTATGATAGAGTGGGTTCCCGGGTTCAATCCCAGCCCCCTAAACTCCCCCCGCCCACCTAATGCAGACAGGGCCCGTGCGCTAAGCATAAACAATACCTTTAACAGATAACCCTAACCCTGAACATAACACCCAACCTTGTTCCTATTTCTCCCCTTAACACGTAAACCTCACCGTGCGCCTAACTTTAACCTCTTATCCTAACGTTAATGCAAAACCCATTTCCTGAGAACAATCCCTATCCCATAATTCTAACCCTATCTCCTAGTCATCACTGTGACACCTAATCCCTAACCCTAATTCTAAACCGCTAACCCTAACCGTAACCCTACCTACAACCCTAACACTGACAGTAACCCTTACTTCTAACCCCAACGCTATGCCTAACAAAAACCCTAACCCTTGACCCTAACCCTTTACCCTAACCCCTAAGCCTTACCCTAACCCTTAACCATAATCCTAATCCTAACCATTAAACCTAACCCTAGCTCTTAAAGCTAACCCAAACCTTACCCTCACGACTAGACCTAAACCTGACACTAACTTAACACCTAACCCTAACCAGAACCCCTAAAGCTAACCCTGAACCCTATCCCTAACCCCAGCTGTAAACTTTAACCCTAAACCTAAGCCCAACCCGTAACCCTAATCCTATCCTTTTACCCTAAAACTAACCCCTAAACCTAACCCCTATACCTCACCCTAACTCTAACCCCAATCCCAATTCTAACAATACCCTTCATAAAACACTAACTCCTAACCGCTAACCCTAACACTAACCAAAAACCCTAATCACTAATCCCTAACCCTAACGCTTAACCTTTACCTTAACCGTTAACCCTCACCCTAAATCTTAACCCTGACCCTAACCTTAACCTTTAACTCTAAGCCTAACCCTTAACCCTACAGTAAGGAAGACCCTTAATGCTAATGGGATCCCTTATCCCTAACCCTAACACTACAGCTAAAAATAACCCTAACCTTGGATCCTTAAACCTAACCCCTAACACTTACTTTAACCCCAAACCCTAACCCTAATCCTAAGCATTAAACCTAAACCTATCTCTTAACCCTAACGCTAGCCCTTACCCTAACGCCTAGATCTAACCCTAAATCTAACCTACCGCCTAATCCTAACCTTAAGCCCTAATGCTAACACTAACCCTGAACCCTAAACCTACCCGTAACCCTTAACACTAACCCTATCCGTTAACCTTAACCCTGACCCTAACCATTACCCGCACCCCAGCATTTAACCCTGATTCTAACCCTAATCCTTAATGATAAACCTAACACTAAAACCTAACCCTAAGCCCAACACTTATCCCTAATCCTATCCTTTAACCCTAACCCTAACCCTAATGCTACCCCCTAAATGTAACCCTAACCGTGACCAGTAAACCTAACCCTAACCTCTAACACAAACCATAGCACATAACTCTAACCCTAAAACTAACCCTAACCCTAACCCTAAAACCTAACTCTTAACCTTAACCCTAAGCGTTAACTCTCACTCTAACCTTTAATCCTAACCCTAATCCTAATCTTCAACCCTAAACCTAACACTTAACCCTAACCCTGTACCAAACCCTAACCCCTCATCTTAACCCTAACCTTAAACCTCAACCCTAAACCAAAGTGTAACCGTTAAACCTAAGAGTAACCTTTAACCCTAACCCTATTCCCTAACCCTAAGCCCTCACCCTAACACTAAACTTCATCATTAACCCTAACCAGAATCCTAACCCTAAATCTAATTCTCAGACTTCTTGCTTTCTTAGAGTTTAGAAAGCTTGCAATCCTCCCATGCCTTGCGTGAAAGGAGGCTCTACCACTGTGTCCTGCATGAAACCCACGGGCCCATACCCAGAGTATGATAGAGTGGGTTCCCGGGTACAATCCCAGCCCCCTAAACTCCCCCCACCCGCCTAATGCAGACAGGGCCCGTGCGCTAAGCATAAACAATACCTTTAACAGATAACCCTAACCCTGAACATAACACCCAACCCTGTTGCTATTTCTCCCCTTAAGAGGTAAACCTCACCCTGCGCCTAACTTTAACCTCTTATCCTAACGTTAATGCATAAACCATTTCCTGAGAACAACCCCATCCCATAATTCTAACCCTATCTCCTAGTCCTCACTGTGACACCTAATCCCTAACTCTAATTCTTAACCGCTAACCCTAACCGTAACCCTACCTACAACCCTAACACTGACAGTAACCCTTACTTCTAACCCCAACGCTATGCCTAACAAAAACCCTAACCCTTCACCCTAACCCTTCACCCTAACCCCTAAGCCTTACCCTAACCCTTAACCCTAGTCCTAATCCTAACCATTAAACCTAACCCTAGCTCTTAAAGCTAACCCTAAACCTTACCCTCACGACTAGACCTAACCCTGACACTAACCTAACACCTAACCCTAACCAGAACCCCTAAAGCTAACCCTGAACCCTATCCCTAACCCTAGCGGTAAACTTTAACCCTAAACCTAAGCCCAACCCGTAACTCTAATCCTATCCTTTTACCCTAAAACTAACCCCTAAACCTAACCCCTATACCTCACCCTAACTCTAACCCCAATCCTAATTCTAACCATACCCCTTCATAAAACACTAACTCCTAACCGCTAACCCTAACACTAACCAAAAACCCTAACCACTAATCCCTAACACTAACGCTTAACATTTACCCTAACCGTTAACCCTCACCCTAAATCTTAACCCTGACCCTAACCTTAACCTTTAACTCTAAGCCTAACCCTTAACCCTACAGTAAGGAAGACCCTTATTGCTAATGGGATCCCTTATCCCTAACCCTAACACTACAGCTAAAAATAACCCTAACCTTGGATCCTTAAACCTAACCCCTAACACTTACTTTAACCCCAAACCCTAACCCTAATCCTAAGCATTAAACCTAACCCTATCTCTTAACCATAACGCTAGCTCTTACCCTAACGCCTAGATCTAACCCTAAATCTAACCTACCGCCTAATCCTAACCTTAAGCCCTAATGCTAACACTAACCCTGAACCCTAAACCTACCCGTAACCCTTTTTTTTTTTTTTTTTTTTTTTTTTTTATTTTTATTTTTTTTTAATTTTTTTTTTTTTTTATTTTACAGAATCAAAGAGTCTAACAGTATATCTTGTTAGATACAGTATGTCCTCATAATGTATACATTATTTCTTGTACAATGATATGAAATAATATGGGAAATATTCATGATAAATTATTAAGTGAACAGTGCAAGTTAAAAACAATAGTTTCATATTTTTTTCCCCCACCCCCCCTTTCCCGAGTCAGCACCTTCAAGTGTTACCACTCCCCAAACGATGCGCAATGCACTCATTGTGTAGGCATACCCCCATCCCCTCCCCCACCCCCCACCTCAGTCTGATGTCCAATTGGTGTCGTTCCCAAGTTTGTATTTAGGTGATGATCAAGGAAACCAATTTTCTGGTGAGTACATGTGATGCTTGTTTTTCCATTCTTGGGATACTTCACTTAATATAATGGGTTCCAACTCTCTCCAGGAGAACCATAGAGATGTTGTATCTTCATCATTCCTTATAGCTGAGTAGTATTCCATGGTATACATATACCACAGTTTACTAATCCAATCATGTATTGATGGGCATTTGGGTTGTTTCCACATCTTTGCTATTGTGAATTGTGCTGCTATAAACATTTGGGTACACGTGCCTTTGTTACAGAATGACCTTTTTTCCTTTGGGTATATGCCCAGTAATGGGATTGCTGGGTCAAATGGCAGGTCTACTTGAATCTGTTTAAGATACCTCCATAATGCTTTCCACAGCGGTTGCACTAGTTTGCAGTCCCACCAGCAGTGTATTAGTGTTCCTGTCTCTCCACACCCACGCCAACATGTGTTGTTTTGGGTTTTTTTGATAAAGGCCAGTCTCACTGGGGTTAAGTGATATCTCATTGTGGTTTTGATTTGCATTTCCCTGATGATTAGAGATGTTGAACACTTTTTCATATGTTTGTTAGCCATTTTTATATCTTCTTTTGAAAAATTTCTATTCATGTCCTTTGCCCACTTTTTGATAGGGTTGCTTGATTTTTTCTTGCTGATTTTCCTGAGTTCTAAATAGATTCTTGTTATCAGTCCTTTATCTGATGTGTAGTATGCAAATATTTTTTCCCATTCTGTAGGTGGTCTGTTTATTCTCTGGACTGTTTCTTTGGCTGTGCAGAAGCTTTTTAATTTAATCATGTCCCATTCATTTATTTTTGTTGCTGCTGTGATTGCCTTGGGGGTCTTCTTCATAAATTCTTTGCCTAGGCCAATGTCTGTAAGAGTCTTTCCTACATTTTCTTCTAGAATTCTGATTGTATCACGCCTAAGGTTTAAGTCTGTTATCCACCGTGATTTGATTTTTGTGAGAGGTGAAAGCTGTGGGTCCTGTTTCAGTCTTCTACAAGTGGCTAACCAATTCTCCCAGCACCATTTGTTGAATAGGGATTCTTGTCCCCAGAGTATATTCTTTCCCGCTTTGTCGAAAATTAGGTGACTATATGAGGATGGTTCTATATTTGGATTTTCTGTTGTGTTCCACTGGTCTGTGTCCCTGCACTTGTGCCAATACCAGGCTGTTTTAAGAACCACGGCCTTGTAGTATAGTTTGAGGTCTGGCAAATTAATACCTCCCATTTTGTTTTTGTTGCTTAAAATTGCTTTTGCTATACGGGGTCTTCTTTGATTCCATACAAAGTGTATAATTATTTTCTCTATGTCTGTAAAGAATGATGTTGGTAATTTAATAGGGATTGCATTGAATCTGTAGATCACTTTGGGTAGTATAGACATTTTAACAATGTTGATTCTTCCGATCCACGAGCATGGTATATTTTTCCATCTATTTGCAAGTTCTGCTATTTCTTTTCTCAGTGTTTCATAGTTTTCCTTATAGAGGTCCTTTACCTCTTTAGTTAGATATATACCTAGATATTTTATTTTCTTTGTTGCTATTTTGAAGGGTATTGAGTCTTTAATTTGGTTTTCCGATTGACTGTTATTGGCATATATAAATGCCTCTGATTTGTGTATATTAATTTTGTAGCCTGAGACTTTGCTGTATTCGTTAATCAATTCCAGGAGTCTCTTCGTTGAATCCTGGGGGTTTTCCAGATATAACATCATATCATCAGCAAAAAGTGAGAGTTTGATCTCTTCCTTCCCTATTTGGACTCCCTTGATTCTGCTCTCTTGCCTGATAGCTCTCGCAAGGACTTCCAATACTATGTTGAAAAGTAATGGAGACAATGGGCAGCCCTGTCTGGTTCCAGTTCTAAGTGGGAGTGCTTTCAGTTTTTCCCCATTCAGTATGATGTTGGCTGTGGGTTTGTCATATATGGCTTGTATCATTTTTAGGTAGGTTCCATCAATGCCTATTTTGTTAAGCGTTTTTATCATAAAAGGGTGTTGAATTTTGTCAAATGCTTTTTCTGCATCTAATGAGAGTATCATATGGTTTTTGTTTTTGCTTCTATTTATGTGGTGAATTACATTTATAGATTTACGTATGTTGAACCACCCCTGCATCTCGGGGATGAAGCCCACTTGGTCGTGGTGAATTATTTTTTTGATAAGTACTTGGATTCGATTTGCTAGTATTTTATTGAAAATTTTTGCATCTATATTCATGAGGGAAATTGGTCTGTAGTTCTCTATTTTTGTTGTGTCCTTTCCAGGTTTTGGTATTAATGTTATATTGGCTTGGTAGAACGTGTTGGGGAGAACTCCATCCTTCTCAATATTGGAGAATAGTTTATGTAGGATGGGCACCAGTTCTTCTTTGTATGTATGGTAAAATTCAGGTGTGAACCCATCTGGACCAGGGCTTTTCTTTTTGGGAAGGTTTTTTATTGCTGTTTCGATTTCAGTTCTTGATATTGGTCTGTTCAGGTACTCTATTTCTTCCTGGTTGAGCCTGGGAAGACTATGTGTTTCTAAAAATCTGTCCATTTCCTCCACATTCTCCAGTTTGTGTGCATAAAGATTTTTGTAGAATTCATAGGTGATATCTTGTATCTCTGTAGCATCGGTTGTGATTTCTCCTTTCATGTTCCTAATGGAGGTTATTAGAGATTTTACTTTTGTGCTCTTGGTTAGTCTAGCCAGAGGTGTGTCTATTTTGTTTATCTTTTCAAAGAACCAACTTTTTGTTTTATTAATTTCCCTTATAGTTTCTTTGTTGTCCTTTTCATTTAGTTCTGATTTGATCTTAGTAATTTCTCGCCTTCTGCTGGGTTTGGGATCGTTCTGTTCTTCTTTCTCCAGCTCTTTGAGTCTATTCGTTAGGTTGTCTATTTGCATGTTTTCTGTCTTTTTGATATAGGCATTTATGGATATGAATTTTCCTCTCAGGACTGCTTTAGCTGCATCCCATAGATTTTGATAAGTTGTATCTCCATTGTCATTTAATTCAAAGAAATTTTTGATTTCCATCTTGATTTCTTCTTTTATAGAATAATTATTCAGGAGAAGGTTATTTAGCTTCCATGTCTTTGAGTAAGGGTGAGGGTTTCTGTTTGTGATCATTGTTACTTTTATTCCGCTGTGATCTGAGAAGATGCATGGTATAATTTCTATTTTTTTGAATTTTTGAAGACATGATTTATGTCCTAGGACATGGTCAATCTTAGAGAATGTCCCGTGAGCTGATGAGAAGAATGTATATTCTGTGGACTTTGGGTAGAATGTCCTATAGATGTCAGCCATGCCCATTTGTTCTAGCATTCTATTGAGGTCCATTATGTCTTTGTTTATTTTCTGTTTAGAGGATCTGTCCTGTACTGTCAGTGGGGTATTAAAGTCTCCAGCTATTACAGTATTGTTATCTATCATTTGGTTGAGATCTAGTAGGGTTTGCTTTATGAATCTAGGTGCACCTAGGTTGGGTGCATATATATTGAGTATAGTCATGGCTTCTTGATGAATTGTGCCTTTAATCAATATGTAGTAGCCATCTTTGTCTTTTATTATTTTTGTTGGTTTGAAGGCTAAGTTATTGGAAATTAAGATTGCCACACCAGCTTTCTTTTGGTTACCATTTGCTTGAAATATCGATTTCCATCCTTTTATTTTCAGTCTAAATGCATCTTTGCAGGTTAGGTGAGTTTCTTGAAGACAGCAGATACTTGGATTGTATTTTTTTATCCATTGGGCCAGTCTATGTCTCTTGAGCGGGGAGTTCAAGCCATTCACATTTATTGAGAAAACTGATAAGTGAGACAGTTTTTTGTTCAGCTTGTTGGGTAGAACTTCATTGTGATGTTTTCTCTCCTGGGCCAGTGTGGTATCTGGGATTTGATCTTTAGCTCTTGAGTAGTTTTACATTCGTGGATCTTTCTTGTGCTGATCCGTGTATAATTCTCTTTTGAGTACTTCTTGGAGGGCTGGTCTTGTCTTGGTGAATTCCCTCAACCTTTGTTTATCTGAGAATGTCTTGATTTCTCCTTCGTATAGAAAACTTAGCTTAGCTGGGTACAAGATTCTAGGCTGGGCATTATTCTGTTTCAGAAGCGTGAAAATGGGGCCCCAACCTCTTCTTGCTTGTAAGGTTTCAGCTGAGAAATCTGGCGTAATTCTGATGGGTTTTCCTTTGTAAGTTACTTGTTTCTTTCTCCTTACAGCTCGGAGAAGTGACTCTTTAGTGGATATTTTGGTCAGCCTGATGACTACGTGGCGTGGTGTTTTCCTATTTGCTATGAATCTCCCAGGGGTCCTTTGAGCTTCTTGAATCTGTATGTCTAGAGTATTGGCAAGGCCTGGAAAATTTTCCTCGATTATGTCTTCAAATAGCTTGTCCAACCCTTGCTTATTATCTTCTTCACCCTCAGGAATGCCAATAACTCTCAAGTTAGGTTTCTTCACATAATCCCACATTTCTTGAAGACTCAGATCATTTCTCTTACTTTTTCGATCTATCTCTGTGACTGACTTATTTAGTTGGAAGGAGTTATCTTCAATTTCTGAGATTCTTTCCTCTGTTTGATCTACCCTGCTCTTGAGACTTTCCACAGTGTTTTGTAGCTCTCTGAGTGAATTCTTCACTTCTAGGAGTTCAGTTTGGTTTCTCTTCAATATTTCAATTTCTTTAGTGAATTTTTCCTCCAAATCCTGTATTTTTTTTGTGTTTTCCTTGTGTTGTTTATCCATTGATTCTTGTATATTATTCAGCTTGTTTATAATCCATAATTGGAATTCTTCCTGTGACATGTTGGTGTTTTGAGTCTGGTTTGTGTCAAATGGTTGGGAGCTGGTATTTCTCTTTGGGGATGAGCTTTCCATTTGATTCTTTTTGCTCTCCGTGTTTTTTCGCTGGGCCCTTCCCATCTAGATTTGTCGTTGGATCTTTACTTATAGGTTTAGTCTGGTTAACAGGACTCTTTGTGCTCTATTCTTAGGCTGTGAAACAGTCTAGGTATGTTGCTTCTTTTGGCAAGAGGGGGAGTTGCTGTAGCTCCCACGGGCAAAAGTCTGTCTTGGCCCAATGTCCCCAGGGATCAGGTTCCACACTCTCGCTTCTGGAGAAGTATTCAGTGTTTACACTTGGGCAGGGATCCTATATAAGGTCCGTGGACCAGGGGAGAGGGCCGTCCAGGGAGCCTCTTGGTACCCTATTGCTCCGCAGTGACTTGGCTGTGGGCTCTATAGTGGCAATTGCGTGCCCGCAGATCTCCGGCCCTGGGGGTGACTACTCAGGATCCGGTATGTACCAGAGCCAGGGACCTGGCCCGTTCCGAAGCTCACCGTGGGTCCCCAGTTTGAAGGCGAGAAGAGAGGAGAAAGAGAAGAGAAAAGAAAAAAAAAAAAAAGAAAAAAGAAAAGGAAAGAAAGCAAAGAAAGAGGAGAAAACGAAAGAGAAAAGAAAAAAAAGAAGAAAAAGAAAGAAAGAAAAAGAAAAAAGAAAAAAAAAAAAAAAAAAAAGAAAAACGGAAAAAGCCAAACCAAAAAACACCAAAAACGCCAACAAAAATGAACAAAAACAAACTACATAGCACTTCACCACACCGCAAGGCAGAAAGATACACAGATCTGAAGTATATAATTCAGCGACTCAATGTTTTTTTGTTTGTTTGTTTGTTTGTTTTACGCCTTAGCACAGCTCCGCCCCTTCACTTCCGCTCGGCTGGGTCCGGAGGGGCCATTAGATGTTTTTGTTTTTACGCCTTAGCGCAGCTCCGCCCCTTCACGCCCGCCGGGCTGGGTCCCGGGCGGTTTCGCAGTGGATTTCAAGATGACGTCTGCGCGCCCGCACAGCTCCGAGGGTGGTGGGGATCCAACCTCCGCGCTCAAAAAGTCGCGGCAGCCAGAGGCCCAGAGGGCAAAGGTGCCCGCCGAGGCTGTCCGCCACCGGAAAAAAAAAAGAAAAAGAAAAGAAAAGGAAAGAAAAAAAAAGAAAAAACCCCAAAAAAACAAAAACAAACACAAACACAAACAAACAAAACCCAGAAGAAATTTACCAAGAATAAAATATACAGTTCGGTGAGCCTATTCTTCTTGTTCGTGTTTTTTTTTTTTTTTTTTTTTTGCCTTAGCGCAGCTCTGCCCCTTCACCCCGAGCGCGGCCCCGGCATATCCCGTACTCCTGGCGTTGGTTCAGAGACCAGCGGAGGGCGCCGGGCAGAGAGAGCCGCTCGGCACTTTATAGCTCCTGAGCGGTTTCGCCCTCGCTTTCAAGATGGCGCCTGCAGAGCTCCGGGGCTGGAGGAGACTGGCTCCTCGGCAGGCAGAGACCACCACTGCCCGGGGGCTGGCGAGCAAGGACGCGCACCAGGGGGTCACCGGCTGGAGAACCGCCGAAAAAGGCAGCACGGGCAGAAAGAGCCGCTGGGCACTTTTTGGCTCCCGAGCGGTTTTGCCTTCGCTTTCAAGATGGCGCCTGCCGAGCTCCGGGGCTGGAGGGGGCCGGCTCCCCGGCAGGCGGAGACCGCCACTGCCCAGGGGCTGGCGAGCAAGGACGCGCACCGGGGGGTCACCGGCTGGAGAACCGCCGGAAAAGGCAGCACAGGCAGAAAGAGCCGCTGGGCACTTTTTGGCTCCCGAGCCGTTTCGCTCTCGCTTTCAAGATGGCGCCTGCCAAGCTCCGGGGCTGGAGGGGACCGGCTCCCCGGCAGGCAGAGACCGCCACTGCCCTGGGGCTGGCCAGCAAGGACACACACCGGGGGTGACCGGCTGGAGAACCGCCGAAAAAGGCAGCACCGGCAGAAAGAGCCGCTGGGCACTTTTTGGCTCCCGAGCCGTTTCGCTCTCGCTTTCAAGATGGCGCCTGCCAAGCTCCGGGGCTGGAGGGGACCGGCTCCCCGGCAGGCAGAGACCGCCACTGCCCAGGGGCTGGCCAGCAAGGACACGCACCGGGGGTGACCGGCTGGAGAACTGCCGAAAAAGGCAGCACGGGGTACAACGCTATTTGCTGTCCGGGAGTCTTTTGTGTTTTTCTGCCCTGGGGCAGATCCGTCCCTCCTCGCCAAGCGCTGTCTCAGCTGAGATCCCCCAGGTTCTAAGGTAATTTCTCAAAAAAGCCTCCTGTCTGCAATGCGCCACGTATCCCTCAGTGATTCTGCGCTGGCCTGGGTCAGGGCTCTATTCAATTGGGAGCGGCGGTCAATGAGGAGGGCAAGCCGCTTTCCCGAGAGGCTGCACCCGCCCCGGCTGGGGGCGGGTGTATCCGACCCGCGCTCCGCTGGCTAGTGTCTGTCCCGCGTTCCCAATATTCGTTCACCTCAGACCTCACTCGCTCTGTTTGTCCCACGCTGATTCTCCGTGGATTCACACCGCTGTTCCTGTGTGGGAGCAGTCTTCTAGCGTTGTGGCAGGTCCGGATCGATGCCTTCCTTCCCGGGAGCGCAGATTCAGGCCGTCACCACCACTCCGCCATCCCACATTTGCTTTTTTCCCCGTAACCCTTAACACTAACCCTATCCGTGAACCTTAACCCTGACCCTAACCATTACCCGCACCCAAGCATTTAACCCTGACCCTAACCCTAATCCTTAACGCTAACCTTAACACTAAACCCTAACCCTAAGCCCAACACTTAACCCTAATCCTATCCCTTAACCCTAACCCTAACCCTAACCCTAATGCTAACCCCTAAACGTAACCCTAACCGTGACCAGTAAATCTAACCCTAACCTCTAACACAAACCATAGCACATAACTCTAACCCTAAAACTAACCCTAAACCTAACCCTAAAACCTAACTCTTAACCTTAACACTAAGCGTTAACTCTCACGCTAACCTTTAATCCTAACCCTAATCCTAATCTTCAACCCTAAACCTAACACTTAACCCTAACGCTGTACCAAACCCTAACCCCTCATCTTAACCCTAACCGTAAACCTCAACCCTAAACCAAAGTGTAACCGTTAAACCTAAGAGTAACCTTTAACCCTAATCCTAATCCCTAACCCTAAGCCCTCACCCTAACACTAAACTTCATCCTTAACCCTAACCAGAATCCTAACCCTAAATCTAATTCTCAGACTTCTTGCTTTCTTAGAGTTTAGAAAGCCTGCAATCCTCCCATGCCATGCGTGAAAGGAGGCTCTACCACTGTGTCCTGCATGAAACCCACGGGCCCATACCCAGAGTATGATAGAGTGGGTTCCCGGGTACAATCCCAGCCCCCTAAACTCCCCCCGCCCGCCTAATGCAGACAGGGCCCGTGCGCTAAGCATAAACAATACCTTTAACAGATAACCCTAACCCTGAACATAACACCCAACCCTGTTCCTATTTCTCCCCTTAACACGTAACCCTCACCGTGCGCCTAACTTTAACCTCTTATCCTAACGTTAATGCATAACCCATTTCCTGAGAACAACCCCTATGCCATAATTCTAACCCTATCTCCTAGTCATCACTGTGACACCTAATCCCTAACCCTAATTCTAAACCGCTAACCCTAACCGTAACCCTACCTACAACCCTAACACTGACAGTAACCCTTACTTCTAACGCCAACGCTATGCCTAACAAAAACCCTAACCCTTGACCCTAACCCTTCACCCTAACCCCTAAGCCTTACCCTAACCCTTAACCCTAATCCTAATCCTAACCATTAAACCTAACCCTAGCTCTTAAAGCTAACCCTAAACCTTACCCTCACGACTAGACCTAACCCTGACACTAACCTAACACCTAACCCTAACCAGAACCCCTAAAGCTAACCCTGAACCCTATCCCTAACCCAAGCAGTAAACTTTAACACTAAACCTAAGCCCAACCCGTAACCCTAATCCTATCCTTTTACCCTAAAACTAACCCCAAAACCTAACCCCTATACCTCACCCTAACTCTAACCCCAATCCTAATTCTAACCATACCTCTTCATAAAACACTAACTCCTAACCGCTAACCCTAACACTAACCCTAACCCTAACCCTAACCAAAAACCCTAATCACTAATCCCTAAACCTAACGCTTAACCTTTACCCTAACCGTTAACCCTCACCCTAAATCTTAACCCTGACACTAACCTTAACCTTTAACTCTAAGCCTAACCCTTAACCCTACAGTAAGGAAGACCCTTAATGCTAATGGGATCCCTTATCCCTAACCCTAACACTACAGCTAAAAATAACCCTAACCTTGGATCCTTAAAGCTAACCCCTAACACTTACTTTAACCCCAAACCCTAACCGTAATCCTAAGCATTAAACCTAACGCTATCTCTTAAACCTAACGCTAGCCCTTAACCTATCGCCTAGATCTAACCCTAAATCTAACCTACCGCCTAATCCTAACCTTAAGCCCTTATGCTAACACTAACCCTGAACCCTAAACCTACCCGTAACCCTTAACACTAACCCTATCCGTGAACCTTAACCCTGACCCTAACCATTAACCGCACCCAAGCATTTAACCCTGACCCTAACCCTAATCCTTAATGCTAACCCTAACACTAAACCCTAACCCTAAGCCCAACACTTATCCCTAATCCTATCCCTTAACCCTAACCCTAACCCTAATGCTACCCCCTAAACGTAACCCTATCCGTGACCAGTAAACCTAACCCTAACCTCTAACACAAACCATAGCACATAACTCTAACGCTAAAACTAACCCTAACCCTAACCCTAACCCTAACCCAAACCCTAACTCTGAACCTAAACACTAAGCGTTAACTCTCACGCTAACCTTTAATCCTAACCCTAATCCTAATCTTCAACCCTAAACCTAACACTTAACCCTAACCCTGTACCAAACCCTAACCCCTCATCTTAACCCTAACCGTAAACCTCAACCCTAAACCAAAGTGTAACCGTTAAACCTAAGAGTAACCTTTAACCCTAACCCTAATCCCTAACCCTAAGCCCTCACCCTAACACTAAACTTCATCCTTAAGCCTAACCAGAATCCTAACCCTAAATCTAATTCTCAGACTTCTTGCTTTCTTAGAGTTTAGAAAGCCTGCAATCCTCCCATGCCATGCGTGAAAGGAGGCTCTACCACTGTGTCCTGCATGAAACCCACGGGCCCATACCCAGAGTATGATAGAGTGGGTTCCCGGGTACAATCCCAGCCCCCTAAACTCCCCCCGCCCGCCTAATGCAGACAGGGCCCGTGCGCTAAGCATAAACAATACCTTTAACAGATAACCCTAACCCTGAACATAACACCCAACCCTGTTCCTATTTCTCCCCTTAACACGTAACCCTCACCGTGCGCCTAACTTTAACCTCTTATCCTAACGTTAATGCATAACCCATTTCCTGAGAACAACCCCTATCCCATAATTCTAACCCTATCTCCTAGTCATCACTGTGACACCTAATCCCTAACCCTAATTCTAAACTGCTAACCCTAACCGTAACCCTACCTACAACCCTAACACTGACAGTAACCCTTACTTCTAACCCCAACGCTATGCCTAACAAAAACCCTAACCCTTGACCCTAACCCTTCACCCTAACCCCTAAGCCTTACCCTAACCCTTAACCCTAATCCTAATCCTAACCATTAAACCTAACCCTAGCTCTTAAAGCTAACCCTAAACCTTACCCTCACGACTAGACGTAACCCTGACACTAACCTAACACCTAACCCTAACCAGAACCCCTAAAGCTAACCCTGAACCCTATCCCTAACCCCAGCAGTGAACTTTAACCCTAAACCTAAGCCCAACCCGTAACCCTTATCCTATCCTTTTACCCTAAAACTAACCCCTAAACCTAACCCCTATACCTCACCCTAACTCTAACCCCAATCCTAATTCTAACCATACCCCTTCATAAAACACTAACTCCTAACCGCTAACCCTAACACTAACCAAAAACCCTAATCACTAATCCCTAACCCCAACGCTTAACCTTTACCCTAACCGTTAACCCTCACCCTAAATCTTAACACTGACCCTAACCTTAACCTTTAACTCTAAGCCTAACCCTTAACCCTACAGTAAGGAAGACCCTTAATGCTAATGGGATCCCTTATCTCTAACCCTAACACTGCAGCTAAAAATAACCCTAACCTTGGATCCTTAAACCTGACCCCTAACACTTACTTTAACCTCAAACCCTAACCCTAATCCTAAGCATTAAACCTAAACCTATCACTTAACCCTAACGCTAGCCCTTACCCTAACGCCTAGATCTAACCCTAAATCTAACCTACCGCCTAATCCTAACCTTAAGCCCTAATGCTAACACTAACCCTGAACCCTAAACCTACCCGTAACCCTTAACACTAACCCTATCCGTGAACCTTAACCCTGACCCTAACCATTAACCGCACCCAAGCATTTAACCCTGACCCTAACCCTAATCCTTAATGCTAACCCTAACACCAAACCCTAACCCTAAGCCCAACACTTAACCCTAATCCTATCCCTTAACCCTAACCCTAACCCTAATGCTACCCCCTAAACGTAACCCTAACCGTGACCAGTAAACCTAACCCTAACCTCTAACACAAACCATAGCACATAACTCTAACCCTAAAACTAACCCTAACCCTAACCCTAACCCTAAACCCTAACTCTTAACCTTAACCTTAAGCGTTAACTCTCACGCTAACCTTTAATCCTAACCCTAATCCTAATCTTCCACCCTACACCTAACACTTAACCCTAACCCTGTACCAAACCCTAACCCCTCTTCTTAACCCTAACCGTAAACCTCAACCCTAAACCAAAGTGTAACCGTTAAACCTAAGAGTAACCTTTAACCCTAACCCTAATCCCTAACCCTAAGCCCTCACTCTAACACTAAACTTCATCCTTAACCCTAACCAGAATCCTAACCCTAAATCTAATTCTCAGACTTCTTGCTTTCTTAGAGTTTAGAAAGCCTGCAATCCTCCCATGCCATGCGTGAAAGGAGGCTCTACCACTGTGTCCTGCATGAAACCCACGGGCCCATACCCAGAGTATGATAGAGTGGGTTCCCGGGTACAATCCCAGCCCCCTAAACTCCCCCCGCCCGCCTAATGCAGACAGGGCCCGTGCGCTAAGCATAAACAATACCTTTAACAGATAACCCTAACCCTGAAGATAACACCCAACCCTGTTCCTATTTCTCCCCTTAACACGTAAACCTCACCGTGCGCCTAACTTTAACCTCTTATCCTAACGTTAATGCATAACCCATTTCCTGAGAACAACCCCTATCCCATAATTCTAACCCTATCTCCTAGTCATCACTGTGACACCTAATCCCTAACCCTAATTCTAAACCGCTAACCCTAACCGTAACCCTAACTACAAACCTAACACTGACAGTAACCCTTACTTCTAAACCCAACGCTATGCCTAACAAAAACCCTAACCCTTGACCCTAACCCTTCACCCTAACCCCTAGCCTTACCCTAACCCTTAACCCTAATCCTAATCCTAACCATTAAACCTAACCCTAGCTCTTAAAGCTAACCCTAAACCTTACCCTCACGACTAGACCTAACCCTGACACTAACCTAACACCTAACCCTAACCAGAACCCCTAAAGCTAACGCTGAACCCTATCCCTAACCCTAGCAGTAAACTTTAAACCTAAACCTAAGCCCAACCCGTAACCCTAATCCTATCCTTTTACCCTAAAACTAACCCCTAAACCTAACCCCTATACCTCACCCTAACTCTAACCCCAATCCTAATTCTAACCATACCCCTTCATAAAACACTAACTCCTAACCGCTAACCCTAACACTAACCAAAAACCCTAATCACTAATCCCTAACCCTAACGCTTAACCTTTACCCTAACCGTTAACCCTCACCCTAAATCTTAACACTGACCCTAACCTTAACCTTTAACTCTAAGCCTAACCCTTAACCCTACAGTAAGGAAGACCCTTAATGCTAATGGGATCCCTTATCCCTAACCCTAACACTACAGCTAAAAATAACCCTAACCTTTGATCCTTACACCTAACCCCTAACACTTACTTTAACCCCAAATCCTAACCCTAATCCTAAGCATTAAACGTAACCCTATCTCTTAACCCTAACGCTAGCCCTTACCGTAACGCCTAGATCTAACCCTAAATCTAACCTACCGCCTAATCCTAACCCTAAGCCCTAATGCTAACACTAACCCTGAACCCTAAACCTACCCGTAACCCTTAACACTAACCCTATCCGTGAACCTTAACCCTGACCCTAACCATTACCCGCACCCAAGCATTTAACCCTGATTCTAACCCTAATCCTTAATGATAAACCTAACACTAAACCCTAACCCTAAGCCCAACACTTAACCCTAATCCTATCCCTTAACCCTAACCCTAACCCTAATGCTACCCCCTAAACGTAACCCTAACCGTGACCAGTAAACCTAACCCTAACCTCTAACACAAACCATAGCACATAACTCTAACCCTAAAACTAACCCTAACCCTAACCCTAAACCCTAACTCTTAACCTTAACCCTAAGCGTTAACTCTCACGCTAACCTTTAATCCTAACCCTAATCCTAATCTTCAACCCTAAACCTAACACTTAACCCTAACCCTGTACCAAACCCTAACCGCTCATCTTAACCCTAACCGTAAACCTCAACCCTAAACCAAAGTGTAACCGTTAAACCTAAGAGTAACCTTTAACCCTAACCCTATTCCCTAACCCTAAGCCCTCACACTAACACTAAACTTCATCCTTAACCCTAACCAGAATCCTAACCCTAAATCTAATTCTCAGACTTCTTGCTTTCTTAGAGTTTAGAAAGCCTGCAATCCTCCCATGCCATGTGTGAAAGGAGGCTCTACCACTGTGTCCTGCATGAAACCCACGGGCCCATACCCAGAGTATGATAGAGTGGGTTCCCGGGTACAATCCCAGCCCCCTAAACTCCCCCCGCCCGCCTAATGCAGACAGGGCCCGTGCGCTAAGCATAAACAATACCTTTAACAGATAACCCTAACCCTGAACATAACACCCAACCCTGTTCCTCTTTCTCCCCTTAACACGTAAACCTCACCGTGCGCCTAACTTTATCATCTTATCCTAACGTTAATGCATAACCCATTTCCTGAGAACAACCCCTATCCCATATTTCTAACCCTATCTCCTAGTCATCACTGTGACACCTAATCCCTAATCCTAATTCTAAACCGCTAACCCTAACCGTAACCCTACCTACAACCCTAACACTGACAGTAACCCTTACTTCTAACACCAATGCTATGCCTTACAAAAACCCTAACCCTTGACCCTAACCCTTCACCCTAACCCCTAAGCCTTACCCTAACCCTTAACCCTAATCCTAATCCTAACCATTAAACCTAACCCTAGCTCTTAAAGCTAACCCTAAACCTTACCCTCACGACTAGACCTAACCCTGACACTAACCTAACACCTAACCCTAACCAGAACCCCTAAAGCTAACCCTGAACCCTATCCCTAACCCTAGCAGTAAACTTTAAACCTAAACCTAAGCCCAACCCGTAACCCTAATCCTATCCTTTTACCCTAAAACTAACCCCTAAACCTAACCCCTATACCTCACCCTAACTCTAAACCCAATCCTAATTCTAACCATACCCCTTCATAAAACACTAACTCCTAACCGCTAACCCTAACACTAACCAAAAACCCTAATCACTAATCCCTAACCCTAACGCTTAACCTTTACCCTAACAGTTAACCCTCACCCTAAATCTTAACACTGACCCTAACCTTAACCTTTAACTCTAAGCCTAACCCTTAACCCTACAGTAAGGAAGACCCTTAATGCTAATGGGATCCCTTATCCCTAACCCTAACACTACAGCTAAAAATAACCCTAACCTTTGATCCTTACACCTAACCCCTAACACTTACTTTAACCCCAAATCCTAACCCTAATCCTAAGCATTAAACGTAACCCTATCTCTTAACCCTAACGCTAGCCCTTACCGTAACGCCTAGATCTAACCCTAAATCTAACCTACCGCCTAATCCTAACCTTAAGCCCTAATGCTAACACTAACCCTGAACCCTAAACCTACCCGTAACCCTTAACACTAACCCTATCCGTGAACCTTAACCCTGACCCTAACCATTACCCGCACCCAAGCATTTAACCCTGATTCTAACCCTAATCCTTAATGATAAACATAACACTAAACCCTAACCCTAAGCCCAACACTTAACCCTAATCATATCCCTTAACCCTAACCCTAACCCTAATGCTACCCCCTAAACGTAACCCTAACCGTGACCAGTAAACCTAACCCTAACCTCTAACACAAACCATAGCACATAACTCTAACCCTAAAACTAACCCTAACCCTAACCCTAACCCTAAACCCTAACTCTTAACCTTAACACTAAGCGTTAACTCTCACGCTAACCTTTAATCCTAACCCTAATCCTAATCTTAAACCCTAAACCTAACACTTAACCCTAACCCTGTACCAAACCCTAACCCCTCATCTTAACCGTAACCGTAAACCTCAACTCTAAACCAAAGTGTAACCGTTAAACCTAAGAGTAACCTTTAACCCTAACCCTTATCCCTAACCCTAAGCCCTCACCCTAACACTAAACTTCATCCTTAACCCTAACCATAATCTAACCCTAAATCTAATTCTCGGACTTCTTGCTTTCTTAGAGTTTAGAAAGCCTGCAATCCTCCCATGCCATGCGTGAAAGGAGGCTCTACCACTGTGTCCTGCATGAAACCCATGGGCCCATACACAGAGTATGATAGAGTGGGTTCCCGGGTACAATCCCAGCCCCCTAAACTCCCCCCGCCCGCCTAATGCAGACAGGGCCCGTGCGCTAAGCATAAACAATACCTTTAACAGATAACCCTAACCCTGAACATAACACCCAACCCTGTTCCTATTTCTCCCCTTAACACGTAAACCTCACCGTGGCCTAACTTTAACCGCTTATCGTAACGTTAATGCATAACCCATTTCCTGAGAACAACCCCTATCCCATTTTTCTAACCCTATCTCCTAGTCATCACTGTGACACCTAATCCCTAATCCTAATTCTAAACCGCTAACCCTAACCGTAACCCTACCTACAACCCTAACACTGACAGTAACCCTTACTTCTAACCCCAACGCTATGCCTAACAAAAACCCTAACCCTTGACCCTAACCCTTCACCCTAACCCCTAAGCCTTACCCTAACACTTAACCCTAATCCTAATCCTAACCATTAAACCTAACCCTAGCTCTTAAAGCTAACCCTAAACCTTACCCTCACGACTAGACCTAACCCTGACACTAACTTAACACCTAAACCTAACCAGAACCCCTAAAGCTAACCCTGAACCCTATCCCTAACCCTAGCAGTAAACTTTAACCCTAAACCTAAGCCCAACCCGTAACCCTAATCCTATCCTTTTACCCTAAAACTAACCCCTAAACCTAACCCCTATACCTCACCCTAACTCTAACCCCAATCCTAATTCTAACCATACCCCTTCATAAAACACTAACTCCTAACCGCTAACCCGAACACTAACCGAAAACCCTAATCACTAATCCCTAACCCTAACGCTTAACCTTTACCCTAACCGTTAACACTCACCCTAAATCTTAACACTGACCCTAACCTTAACCTTTAACTCTAAGCCTAACCCTTAACCCTACAGTAAGGAAGACCCTTAATGCTAATGGGATCCCTTATCCCTAACCCTAACACTACAGCTAAAAATAACCCTAACCTTGGATCCTTAAACCTAACCCCTAACACTTACTTTAACCCCAAACCCTAACCCTAATCCTAAGCATTAAACCTAACCCTATCTTTTAACCCTAACGCTAGCCCTTACCCTAATGCCTAGATCTAACCCTAAATCTAACCTACCGCCTAATCCTAACCTTAAGCCCTAATGCTAACACTAACCCTGAACCCTAAACCTCCGCGTAACCCTTAACACTAACCCTATCCGTGAACCTTAACCCTGACCCTAACCATTACCGCATCCAAGCATTTAACCCTGATTCTAACCCTAATCCTTAATGATAAACCTAACACTAAACCCTAACCCTAAGCCCAACACTTAACCCTAATCCTATCCCTTAACCCTAACCCTAACCCTAATGCTACCCCCTAAACGTAACCCTAACCGTGACCAGTAAACCTAACCCTAACCTCTAACACAAACCATAGCACATAACTCTAACCCTAAAACTAACCCTAACCCTAACCCTAACCCTAAACCCTAACTCTTAACCTTAACCCTAAGCGTTAACTCTCACGCTAACCTTTAATCCTAACCCTAATCCTAATCTTCAACCCTAAACCTAACACTTAACCCTAACCCTGTACCAAACCCTAACCCCTCATCTTAACCCTAACCGTTATCCTCAACCCTAAACCAAAGT
Source organism: Eulemur rufifrons (assembly GCF_041146395.1). NCBI lineage: Eukaryota > Metazoa > Chordata > Mammalia > Primates > Lemuridae > Eulemur > Eulemur rufifrons. The sequence goes on along the minus strand of NC_091012.1, from coordinate 8,257,003 downwards.
GTAACCGTTAAACCTAAGAGTAACCTTTAACCCTAACCCTAATCCCTAACCCTAAGCCCTCACTCTAACACTAAACTTCATCCTTAACCCTAACCAGAATCCTAACCCTAAATCTAATTCTCAGACTTCTTGCTTTCTTAGAGTTTAGAAAGCCTGCAATCCTCCCATGCCATGCGTGAAAGGAGGCTCTACCACTGTGTCCTGCATGAAACCCACGGGCCCATACCCAGAGTATGATAGAGTGGGTTCCCGGGTACAATCCCAGCCCCCTAAACTCCCCCCGCCCGCCTAATGCAGACAGGGCCCGTGCGCTAAGCATAAACAATACCTTTAACAGATAACCCTAACCCTGAACATAACACCCAACCCTGTTCCGATTTCTCCCCTTAACACGTAAACCTCACCGTGCGCCTAACTTTAACCTCTTATCCTAACGTTAATGCATAACCCATTTCCTGAGAACAACCCCTATCCCATATTTCTAACCCTATCTCCTAGTCATCACTGTGACACCTAATCCCTAATCCTAATTCTAAACCGCTAACCCTAACCGTAACCCTACCTACAACCCTAACACTGACAGTAACCCTTACTTCTAACCCCAACGCTATGCCTAACAAAAACCCTAACCCTTGACCCTAACCCTTCACCCTAACCCCTAAGCCTTACCCTAACCCTTAAACCTAATCCTAATCCTAACCATTAAACCTAACCCTAGCTCTTAAAGCTAACCCTAAACCTTACCCTCACGACGAGACCTAACCCTGACACTAACTTAACACCTAAACCTAACCAGAACCCCTAAAGCTAACCCTGAACCCTATCCCTAACCCTAGCAGTAAACTTTAACCCTAAACCTAAGCCCAATCCGTAACCCTAATCCTATCCTTTTACCCTAAAACTAACCCCTAATCCTAACCCCTATACCTCACCCTAACTCTAACCCCAATCCTAATTCTAACCATACCCCTTCATAAAACACTAACTCCTAACCGCTAACCCGAACACTAACCAAAATCCCTAATCACTAATCCCTAACCCTAACGCTTAACGTTTACCCTAACCGTTAACCCTCACCCTAAATCTTAACACTGACCCTAACCTTAACCTTTAACTCTAATCCTAACCCTTAACCCTACAGTAAGGAAGACCCTTAATGCTAATGGGATCCCTTATCCCTAACCCTAACACTACAGCTAAAAATAACCCTAACCTTGGATCCTTAAACCTAACCCCTAACACTTACTTTAACCCCAAACCCTAACCCTAATCCTAAGCATTAAACCTAACCCTATCTTTTAACCCTAACGCTAGCCCTTACCCTAATGCCTAGATCTAACCCTAAATCTAACCTACCGCCTAATCCTAACCTTAAGCCCTAATGCTAACACTAACCCTGAACCCTAAACCTACCCGTAACCCTTAACACTAACCCTATCCGTGAACCTTAACCCTGACCCTAACCATTACCCGCACCCAAGCATTTAACCCTGATTCTAACCCTAACCCTTAATGATAAACCTAACACTAAACCCTAACCCTAAGCCCAACACTTAACCCTAATCCTATCCCTTAACCCTAACCCTAACCCTAATGCTACCCCCTAAACGTAACCCTAACCGTGACCAGTAAACCTAACCCTAACCTCTAACACAAACCATAGCACATAACTCTAACCCTAAAACTAACCCTAACCCTAACCCTAACCCTAAACCCTAACTCTTAACCTTAACCCTAAGCGTTAACTCTCACGCTAACCTTTAATCCTAACCCTAATCCTAATCTTCAACCCTAAACCTAACACTTAACCCTAACCCTGTACCAAACCCTAACCCCTCATCTTAACCCTAACCGTTATCCTCAACCCTAAACCAAAGTGTAACCGTTAAACCTAAGAGTAACCTTTAACCCTAACCCTAATCCCTAACCCTAAGCCCTCACCCTAACACTAAACTTCATCCTTAACCCTAACCAGAATCCTAACCCTAAATCTAATTCTCAGACTTCTTGCTTTCTTAGAGTTTAGAAAGCCTGCAATCCTCCCATGCCATGCGTGAAAGGAGGCTTTACCACTGTGTCCTGCATGAAACCCACGGGCCCATACCCAGAGTATGATAGAGTGGGTTCCCGGGTACAATCCCAGCCCCCTAAACTCCCCCCGCCCGCCTAATGCAGACAGGGCCCGTGCGCTAAGCATAAACAATACCTTTAACAGATAACCCTAACCCTGAACATAACACCCAACCCTGTTCCTATTTCTCCCCTTAACACGTAAACCTCACCGTGCGCCTAACTTTAACCTCTTATCCTAACGTTAATGCATAACCCATTTCCTGAGAACAACCCCTATCCCATATTTCTAACCCTATCTCCTAGTCATCACTGTGACACCTAATCCCTAATCCTAATTCTAAACCGCTAACCCTAACCGTAACCCTACCTACAACCCTAACACTGACAGTAACCCTTACTTCTAACCCCAACGCTATGTCTAACAAAAACCCTAACCCTTGACCCTAACCCTTCACCCTAACCCCTAAGCCTTACCCTAACCCTTAAACCTAATCCTAATCCTAACCATTAAACCTAACCCTAGCTCTTAAAGCTAACCCTAAACCTTACCCTCACGACTAGACCTAACCCTGACACTAACTTAACACCTAAACCTAACCAGAACCCCTAAAGCTAACCCTGAACCCTATCCCTAACCCTAGCAGTAAACTTTAACCCTAAACCTAAGCCCAACCCGTAACCCTAATCCTATCCTTTTACCCTAAAACTAACCCCGAAACCTAACCCCTATACCTCACCCTAACTCTAACCCCAATCCTAATTCTAACCATACCCCTTCATAAAACACTAACTCCTAACCGCTAACCCGAACACTAACCGAAAACCCTAATCACTAATCCCTAACCCTAACGCTTAACGTTTACCCTAACCGTTAACCCTCACCCTAAATCTTAACACTGACCCTAACCTTAACCTTTAACTCTAATCCTAACCCTTAACCCTACAGTAAGGAAGACCCTTAATGCTAATGGGATCCCTTATCCCTAACCCTAACACTACAGCTAAAAATAACCCTAACCTTGGATCCTTAAACCTAACCCCTAACACTTACTTTAACCCCAAACCCTAACCCTAATCCTAAGCATTAAACCTAACCCTATCTTTTAACCCTAACGCTAGCCCTTACCCTAATGCCTAGATCTAACCCTAAATCTAACCTACCGCCTAATCCTAACCTTAAGCCCTAATGCTAACACTAACCCTGAACCCTAAACCTCCCCGTAACCCTTAACACTAACCCTATCCGTGAACCTTAACCCTGACCCTAACCATTACCGCACCCAAGCATTTAACCCTGATTCTAACCCTAATCCTTAATGATAAACCTAACACTAAACCCTAACCCTAAGCCCAACACTTAACCCTAATCCTATCCCTTAACCCTAACCCTAACCCTAATGCTACCCCCTAAACGTAACCCTAACCGTGACCAGTAAACCTAACCCTAACCTCTAACACAAACCATAGCACATAACTCTAACCCTAAAACTAACCCTAACCCTAACCCTAACCCTAAACCCTAACTCTTAACCTTAACCCTAAGCGTTAACTCTCACGCTAACCTTTAATCCTAACCCTAATCCTAATCTTCAACCCTAAACCTAACACTTAACCCTAACCCTGTACCAAAACCTAACCCCTCATCTTAACCCTAACCGTTATCCTCAACCCTAAACCAAAGTGTAACCGTTAAACCTAAGAGTAACCTTTAACCCTAACCCTAATCCCTAACCCTAAGCCCTCACCCTAACACTAAACTTCATCCTTAACCCTAACCATAATCCTAACCCTAAATCTAATTCTCAGACTTCTTGCTTTCTTAGAGTTTAGAAAGCCTGCAATCCTCCCATGCCATGCGTGAAAGGAGGCTCTACCACTGTGTCCTGCATGAAACCCACGGGCCCATACCCAGAGTATGATAGAGTGGGTTCCCGGGTACAATCCCAGCCCCCTAAACTCCCCCCGCCCGCCTAATGCAGACAGGGCCCGTGCGCTAAGCATAAACAATACCTTTAACAGATAACCCTAACCCTGAACATAACACCCAACCCTGTTCCTATTTCTCCCCTTAACACGTAAACCTCACCGTGCGCCTAACTTTAACCTCTTATCCTAACGTTAATGCATAACCCATTTCCTGAGAACAACCCCTATCCCATAATTCTAACCCAATCTCCTAGTCATCACTGTGACACCTAATCCCTAACCCTAATTTTAAACCGCTAACCCTAACCGTAACCCTACCTACAACCCTAACACTGACAGTAACCCTTACTTCTAACCACAACGCTATGCCTAACAAAAACCCTAACCCTTGACCCTAACCCTTCACCCTAACCCCTAAGCCTTACCCTAACCCTTAACCCTAATCCTAATCCTAACCATTAAACCTAACCCTAGCTCTTAAAGCTAACCCTAAACCTTACCCTCACGACTAGACCTAACCCTGACACTAACCTAACACCTAACCCTAACCAGAACCCCTAAAGCTAACGCTGAACCCTATCCCTAACCCTAGCAGTAAACTTTAAACCTAAACCTAAGCCCAACCCGTAACCCTAATCCTATCCTTTTACCCTAAAACTAACCCCTAAACCTAACCCCTATACCTCACCCTAACTCTAACCCCAATCCTAATTCTAACCATACCCCTTCATAAAACACTAACTCCTAACCGCTAACCCTAACACTAACCAAAAACCCTAATCACTAATCCCTAACCCTAACGCTTTACCTTTTCCCTGACCGTTAACCCTCACCCTAAATCTTAACACTGACCCTAACCTTAACCTTTAACTCTAAGCCTAACCCTTAATCCTACAGTAAGGAAGACCCTTAATGCTAATGGGATCCCTTATCCCTAACCCTAACACTACAGCTAAAAATAACCCTAACCTTTGATCCTTACACCTAACCCCTAACACTTACTTTAACCCCAAATCCTAACCCTAATCCTAAGCATTAAACGTAAACCTATCTCTTAACCCTAACGCTAGCCCTTACCGTAACGCCTAGATCTAACCCTAAATCTAACCTACCGCCTAATCCTAACCTTAAGCCCTAATGCTAACACTAACCCTGAACCCTAAACCTACCCGTAACCCTTAACACTAACCCTATCCGTGAACCTTAACCCTGACGCTAACCATTACCCGCACCCAAGCATTTAACCCTGATTCTAACCCTAACCCTTAATGATAAACCTAACACTAAACCCTAACCCTAAGCCCAACACTTAACCCTAATCCTATCCCTTAACCCTAACCCTAACCCTAATGCTACCCCCTAAACGTAACCCTAACCGTGACCAGTAAACCTAACCCTAACCTCTAACACAAACCATAGCACATAACTCTAACCCTAAAACTAACCCTAACCCTAACCCTAACCCTAAACCCTAACTCTTAACCTTAACCCTAAGCGTTAACTCTCACGCTAACCTTTAATCCTAACCCTAATCCTAATCTTCAACCCTAAACCTAACACTTAACCCTAACCCTGTACCAAACCCTAACCCCTCATCTTAACCCTAACCGTTATCCTCAACCCTAAACCAAAGTGTAACCGTTAAACCTAAAGTAACCTTTAACCCTAACCCTAATCCCTAACCCTAAGCCCTCACCCTAACACTAAACTTCATCCTTAACCCTAACCAGAATCCTAACCCTAAATCTAATTCTCAGACTTCTTGCTTTCTTAGAGTTTAGAAAGCCTGCAATCCTCCCATGCCATGCGTGAAAGGAGGCTCTACCACTGTGTCCTGCATGAAACGCATGGGCCCATACCCAGAGTATGATAGAGTGGGTTCCCGGGTACAATCCCAGCCCCCTAAACTCCCCCTGCCCGCCTAATGCAGACAGGGCCCGTGCGCTAAGCATAAACAATACCTTTAACAGATAACCCTAACCCTGAACATAACACCCAACCCTGTTCCTATTTCTCCCCTTAACACGTAAACCTCACCGTGCGCCTAACTTTAACCTCTTATCCTAACGTTAATGCATAACCCATTTCCTGAGAACAACCCCTATCCCATAATTCTAACCCTATCTCCTAGTCATCACTGTGACAACTAATCCCTAACCCTAATTCTAAACCGCTAACCCTAACCGTAACCCTACCTACAACCCTAACACTGACAGTAACCCTTACTTCTAACCCCAACGCCATGCCTAACAAAAACCCTAACCCTTGCCCCTAACTCTTCACCCTAACCCCTAAGCCTTACCCTAACCCTTAACCCTAATCCTAATCCTAACCATTAAACCTAACCCTAGCTCTTAAAGCTAACCCTAAACCTTACCCTCACGACTAGACCTAACCCTGACACTAACCTAACACCTAACCCTAACCAGAACCCCTAAAGCTAACCCTGAACCCTATCACTAACCCTAGCAGTAAACTTTAACCCTAAACCTAAGCCCAACCCGTAACCCTAATCCTATCCTTTTACCCTAAAACTAATCTAAAACCTAACCCCTATACCTCACCCTAACTCTAACCCCAATCCTAATTCTAACCATACCCCTTCATAAAACACTAACTCCTAACCGCTAACCCTAACACTAACCAAAAACCCTAATCACTAATCCCTAACCCTAACGCTTAACCTTTACCTTAACGGTTAACCCTCACCCTAAATATTAACACTGACCCTAACCTTAACCTTTAACTCTAAGCCTAACCCTTAACCCTACAGTAAGGAAGACGCTTAATGCTAATGGGACCCCTTATCCCTAACCCTAACACCACAGCTAAAAATAACCCTAACCTTGGATCCTTAAACATAACCCCTAAAACTTACTTTAACCCCAAACCCTAACCCTAATCCTAAGCATTAAACCTAACCCTATCTCTTATACCTAACGCTAGCCCTTACCCTAACGCCTAGATCTAACCCTAAATCTAACCTACCGCCTAATCCTAACCT
>NC_091012.1:8100000-8242500 GCF_041146395.1 Eulemur rufifrons | reverse complement strand
TCCTGTTTTAGTCTTAGACTGAAACAGGATCCACATTTTCTGCCCGTTCCTTTAAGAATCATTTGACTCTTCTTCCGTGAATCCACCATGGTTCTCTATAACCCTCTATGCGTGGCCCCAGGTAACTAGCTGGTTCCAAGAAGTATGCCATAGAGCTTTTGAAATAACCACTACGTGGAGAATTATTTGCCAATTTTTGCAGCACCTTTCACCATAATTGTGACAAGGTACTTCTCTGCCTCCTTAATCCCAAGATGGCTGCCAGGGAAAAAACTATGCTGAGGCCTAGCTCACTTGGTGTTGCCGATACTTGGTACGGGAGCGTGGAATAAAACCAGTCTTTCAAGTATCATTCCACCATCCTTTTTCCATTATTTTAAAAGGCATAGCACCATTTGCCAGTTAGCATAAGAATGAGTCACTGGAGGGGACGTTTTTGTGTGGGGTCGTGTGGTGTGTGTGGGGGGGCAAGCCCTCTGTCAGTCCAGTGGTTTGTTTTTATTATGCCCAGAGAGGAGAAGTGGGCATGTGTGTGGCAGGTGAAAAGTGCGGATCCTGTTTCAGACTTAGACTGAAACAGGATCCGCACTTTTCAGCCCGTTCCTTTAAGACTCCTTTGATTCATTCTCAATGATGGTGGAATGGTGGTGACCTCCTGGATTCGTGCTCCTGGAGTGGAAGGCATGGGTCTCCCACTGCCACAACCCTAGAGGTTCACTTCCCCACAAGAACGGTGGTGTGAATCCATGGAGAATCAGCGTGGGACAGAGAGAGAGAGCAAGAAAAGACTGAGGTGATTAGGGAAATAAATCACCAAAATCTGGAGAGTGCGGGATGGCCAATAGAGAAGGGAGCACGGGACAGCTGTACCCACCTCACCAGAGAGTGGGGTGGGTTCAGCCCCACAGGAAAGCATCTTGTTCCCCCTCTGACCTCCACACCCACTCAATTGAGGATCTGCCTGAAGTCGGTGCAGAATCGCCACGGGAGATGTGGGGCTCTGCAGAGAAGAGACATTGGCAGGAGGCATTTTGGACCCTGGAGTGCTGTGCGCAGCTGACGCACCTAGCAACTGTCTCCTATACGTGGGCGGTGGGGCTGCTTTGGTCCCGGCTCTAGCAGACGCCAAACTGCCTCGTATAGGTGGGCGGCTGGATTCTCCCGCTCCCCGGCTCCTCTGGCCTCTGCCGGTCCCTGAGCATTCAACCCCAGTGACAGTGATCTGCAGACGGGCGGCCGCCATTGTAGGGGTCCACAGCCTAAACGCTGAGGAGCGATTGGGTACCGGGCGGCTCCCTGGGCGGCTCCCTTCCCTAGTCCACGGACCCTGACTAGGAGCTCCACCTTTGTGTGAACACTGAGTGGTTCCCCAGTCACGAGAGAGTGGAGCGTGGACCTTGCAGACATTGGGGTGGGGCAGACCATCTCCCGCGGGAACTGCAGTGGCTGGGGCGCTGGGCGAATGAGGGCACCGCTCCACTCTCCCTATCCACTGTCTTTCTTGCAGAGAGAGACAGAAGCCACCTCGGGAGAGGAAGAGGGGCAGCCCCCCCAGCGGAGCTAGCAAAATCCTGAACAATATGTGAAGGGCTCCCCCTAGTGACAGAGGAGGCAGCTTACCTGGCACTCACAGTGTGCCCCTATCCAGACTAAAGCTGAAAGAAGGGATCTTAAGGATTCATTCAGATGGGAAGGGCTCAGCGAAGGAACTCTAGGAGTATAAAGAATCAAGCTGAAACCATGCCCTCAAAGAGGATTACTAGTTCTCCACCAATTAACACAAAGCAGATTCCAAATAGCAACATGTCACAGGAAGAATTTCAAACATGGATCATAAATACGCTGAACATTATGCAAGAAAAAATGGATAATCAACACAAAGAAACCACAAAAAAGATCCAGGACTTGGAAGAAAAATTCACCAAAGAAATTGAAATACTGAAGAAAAATCAAACTGAACTCCTGGAAATGAAAAATTTATTCAAGGAGCTACAAAACACAGTGGAAAGTCTCAAGAGCAGGGTAGATCAAACAGAAGAAAGAATCTCAGAGATCGAAGATAACACTTTCCAATTAAATAAGGCAGTCACAGAGTTAAAACAAAGAAACATGAGAAATAATCATAGTCTACAAGAAATGTGGGATTATGTAAAGAAGCCTAACGTGAGAGTTATCGGCATTCCTGAGGGTGAAGAAGACAATAAGCAAGGGTTGAATAAAGTATCTGAAGATATAATTGAGGAAAATTTCCCAGGCCTTGCCAAATCTCTAGATACACAGGTTCAAGAAGCTCAAAGAACCTCTGAGAGATTCATACCAAATAGGAAGACACCACGTCATGTAGTTATCAGACTGACCAAAATATCCACTAACGAGGCCCTTCTTCAATCTGTAAGGAGAAAAAAACAAGTAACATACAAAGGAAAGCCCATCCGAATCACGCCAGATTTCTCAACTGAAACCTTACAAGCAAGAAGAGATTGGAGCCCCATTCTCACTCTTCTGAAACAGAATAATGCCCAGCCTAGAATCCTGTACCCAGATAAGCTCAGTTTTATATATGAAGGTGAAATTAAGACATTCTCAGATAAACAAAAACTCAGAGAATTCACCAAGACAAGAGCAGCTTTCCAAGAAGTATTCAAAACAGAGTTACACGTGGTCCAGCACAAGAAGGACCTTCGAATGTAACACTAATCAAGAGATAAATATGAAAACACAGTTATCATAATGGCTCAAGAGAGAAAACAGATCAATGAAATTCAACCCAACATGAGGAACAGCAATCTGTCTCGCTTATCAGTTCTCTCATTAAATGTGAATGGATTGAATTCCCCACTCAAGAGACATGGACTGGCCCGATGGATAAAAAAGATATAAGCCAAGTATCTGCTGTCTTCAGGAAACTCATCTAACCTGCAAGGATGCATTTAGACTGAAAATAAAAGGGTGGAAATCAATATTCCAAGCAAATGGAACCCAAAAGAAAGCTGGCGTGGCAGTTCTAATCTCCGATAACGTAGTTTTTAAATCAACAAAAGTAAAGAAAGACAAAGATGGTTACTATATACTGGTGAAGGGTACAATTCAACAAGAAGACATAACTATACTTAACATATATGCACCCGATCTAGGTGCACCCAGATTCATAAAGCAAACCCTACTTGATCTGAACCAAATGATAGATAACAACACTTTAGTAGCCAGAGATTTTAACACGCCACTGACAGTTCAAGACAGATCCTCCAAACAAAAAATAAACAAAGAAATATTGGACGTATATAGAATGCTAGAACAAATGGGCCTGACTGACATCTACAGGACATTCTACCCAAATACCACTGAATATAAGTTCTTCTCATCAGCTCATGGGACATTCTCCAAGATTGACCATATCTTAGGACATAAAGCATGTCTTAAAAAATTTAAAAATATAGAAATAATACCATGCAGCTTCTCGGATCACAGTGGAATAAAAGTAACAATGAACCCTAACAGAAATCCTCATTTCTACTCAAAGTCATGGAAGCTAAATAACCTTCTCCTGAACAATCATTTTATAAATGAAGAAATCAAGTCAGAAATCAAAAGATTCTCTGAATTAAACGACAAAGGAGATACAACTTATCAAAATCTGTGGGACACAGCTAAAGCAGTCCTGAGAGGAAAATTTATTTCCATAAATGCCTATACCAAAAAGACAGAAAACTTACAAATAGACAATCTAATGAATAGACTCAAAGAGCTGGAGAAGAAAGAAGAGACCAAACCCAAACCCAGCAGAAGGAAATTATTAAGATTAAATCAGAACTAAATGAAAAGGACCATAAGGGAGATTAAACCAAACCATAACGGAGATTAATAAAACCAAAAGTTGGTTCTTTGAAAAAATAAACAAAATTGACACACCTCTGGCTAAACTAACCAAGAGCAGAAAAGAAAAATCTCTTATAACCTCGATCAGGAACACGAAAGGAGTAATCACGACTGATGCCACAGAGATACATGATATCATCTATGAATTCTACAAAAATCTTTATGCACACAAATTAGAAAACCTGGAGGAAATGGACAAATTCTTATAAACACACAGCCTTCCCAGGCTCAACCAGGAAGAAATAGAATTCCTGAATAGACCGATATCTAGATCTGAAATTGAAACAGCAATAAAAAACCTTCCCAAAAAGAAAAGCCCTGGACCAGATGGGTTCACACCTGAATTCTACCATACCTACAAAGAAGAACTGGTGCCCATCGTACATAAACTATTCTCCAATATAGAGAAGGATGGGATTCTCCCCAACACTTTTTACCAAGCCAACATAATCCTGATACCAAATCCAGGAAAGGATGCAACTAAAACAGAGAACTATAGACCAATTTCTCTTATGAATATAGATGCAAAAATTCTCAATAAAATTCTAACAAATCGAATCCAAGTGCTTATCAAAAAAATAATCCATCACGACCAAGTGGGCTTCATCCCAGAGATGCAGGGATGGTTTGACATATGGGAATGTAATTCATCACATAAATAGAAGCAAAAATAAAGATCAGATGATCCTCTCAATAGATGCAGAGAAAGCATTTGACAAAATTCAACACCCTTTTATGATAAGAACACTTAACAAAATAGGCATAGATGGGGCCTATATAAAAATGATACAAGCCATATACGACAAACCCTCAGCCAACATCATACTGAATGGGGAAAAACTGAAAGCATTCCCACTTCAAACTGGAACCAGACAAGGCTTACCACTGTCCCCATTACTTTTCTACATAGTATTGGAAGTCCTTGCAAGAGCTATCAGGCAAGAGAGCAGAATCAAGGGAGTTGAAATAGGGACAGAAGAGATCAAACTCTCACTCTTTGCTGATGATATGATGTTATATCTATAAAACCCCAAGGTTTCAACCAAGAGACTCCTGGAATTGATCAATGAATTCAGTAAAGTCTCAGGATAGAAAATCAATACACACAAATCAGAGGAATTCATATATGCCAATAACAGTCAAATGGAAAACCAAATTAAGGACTCAATACCCTTCAAAATAGCAACAAAGAAAATAAAATACCTAGGAATTTATTTAACTAAGGAGGTAAAGGACCTCTATAGGGAGAACTATGAAACACTGAGGAAGGAAATTGCAGAACATGTAAATAGGTGGAAAACCATACCATGCTCATGGATCGGTAGAATCAACATTGTTAAAATGTCTATACTGCCCAAAGTTATCTACAGATTCAATGCAATCCTTATTAAATTACCAACATCTTTTTTCACAGACATAGAAAAAATAATTTTACGCTTTGTATGGAACCAGGGAAGACCCCGTTTAGCAAAAGCAATCTTAAACAACAAAAACAAAATGGGAAGTATTAATTTGCCAGACTTCAAACTATACTACAAGGCTGTGGTTCTTAAAACAGCCTGGTACTGGCACAAGTGCAGGGACACAGACCAGTGGAACAGAACAGAAAATCCCAATATAAAACCATCCTCATATAGCCATCTAATCTTTGACAAAGCAGACAAAAACATACTCTGGGGAAAAGATTCCTTATTTAATAAATGGTGCTGGGAAAACTGGATATCCACATGTAGAAGACTAAAACAGGACACACAAAAATCAAATCACAGTGGTTAACAGACTTAAACCTAAGGTCAGAAACTATTAGAATTCTAGAAGAAAATGTAGGAAAGACTCTTACAGACATTGGCCTAGGCAAAGAATTTATGAAGAAGACCCCTAAAGCAATCACAGCAACAACAAAAATAAATAAATGGGACCTGATCAAATTAAAAAGCTTCTGCACAGCCAAAGAAACAGTCACGAGAGTAAATGGACAACCTACAGAATGGGAAAAAATTTTCGCATACTACACATCAGATAAAGGACTGATAACAAGAATCTATTTAGAACTCAGAAAAATCAGTAAGAAAAAATCAAACAACCCTATCAAAAAGTGGGCAAAGGACATAAATAGAAATTTTTCAAAAGAAGATATAAAAATGGCTAACAAACATATGAAAAAGTGTTCAACATCTCTAATCATCAGGGAAATGCAAATCAAAACCACAATGAGATATCACTTAACTCCAGTAGGAATGGCCTTTATCAAAAAGTCCCAAAACTATACATGTTGGTGTGGGTGTGGCGAGATAGGTACATTCATAAACTGCTGGTGGGACTGTAAACTAGTGCAGCCCCTGTGGAAAGCAATGTGGAGATACCTTAAACAGATTCAAGTAGACCTACCATTCGATCCAGCAATTCCATTATTGGACATCTACCCAGAAGAACAAAAGTCATTCTATAAAAAAGACACCTGCACCTGAATGATTATAGCAGCACAATTCACAATCACAAAGATGTGGAAACAACCCAAATGCCCATCAATTCATGAATGGATTAGCAAAATGTGGTATATGTATACCATGGAATATTACTCAGCTATTAGAAATAATGGCGATATGGCATCTCTTTGGTTCTCCTGGAGAGAGCTGGATCCCATTCTATTAAGTGAAGTATCCCAAGAATGGAAAAATAAGCACCACATGTACTCACCAACAAATTGGTTTCCCTGAGTGCACATTTGGGAACAACACCAATTGGGTATCGGACAGAGGTTGGGGCCGGGTGGAAGGGATGGGTGTATACCTACTTGATGAATGTGATGTGCACTGCCTGGGGAATGGACACCCTTCAAGTTCTAACTGGGGGGGATGGGGTGGGGGAGAGGAGGGGTGCACACCTACATGATGAATGTGATGTGCACTGACTAGGGAATGGACAAAATTGAAGCTCAGAATCGGGGGAAAGGGGAGGCATGGGGAATGTATATAGCCTGATCTTTTGTACCCCCATAATGAGCTAACAAACAAACAAACAAACAAAAAAGAATCGTTTGATTCATCAGCTGGGAATACACCATGGTTCTTTAAAGACCTCTATGAGTGGGCCCAGGTAACTGGCAAGTTCCAAGAAGTATGCCACAGAGCTTTTGAAATAACCACTACGTTGAGAATTATTTGCTAGTTTTTGCACCACCTTTCACCATAATTGTGATAAGGTTCGTCCGTGCCTCCTTCAACCCAAGATGGCTGGGGCGGACAAAAGTATGCTGAGGCCTAGTTCACTTGGTGTTGCCGATAGTTGGTACTGGAGCCTGGCAAGAAGCCATGTTATTAAGAGTCATTCCACCATCCTTTCTCCATCATTTTAAAAGGCAGAACACCTTTTTCCAGTTATCATAAGAATGAGTTGCTGGAGGGGACGTTTTTGAGTGGGGTCGGGTGGTGCGTTGAGGGGAAGGCTCTCTGTCTGTCTGGTGGTTTGTCTTTATTATGCCCAAAGAGGAGAGGTGGGCATGTGTGTGGCAGGTGAAAAGTACGGATCCTGTTTCAGTCTTAGACTGAAACAGGATCCGCACTTTTCAGCCAGTTCCTTTACGAATCCTTTGATTCATCAGCTGGGAATCCACCATGGCTGTCGAGACCCCTCTATGTGTGGGTCCAGGTAACTGGCTAGTTCCAAGATGTATGCCGCAGAGCTTTGGAAATAACCACTACATTGAGTATTATTTGCCAGTTTTTGCAGCAACTTTCACAATGATTGTGAAAAGGTTAGGCAGTGCATCCTGAAACCCAAGCTGGCTTCCACAGAAAAAACTACGGTTAGGCCAATCTCCCTTGGAGTTGCCGATAATTGGTACTGGTCCGTGGCAAGAAGCCATTCCTTTAAGTATCATTCCACCTTCCTTTCACAACTATTTTAAAAGGCAGAGCACCTATTGCCATTTAGCTTAAGGATGAGTCGCTGGAGGAAACGTTTTTGTGTGGGGTGGGAGAGGCAGAGCCAGGCCCTCTGTCAGTCCAGTGGTTTGTTTTTATTATCCCCGGAGAGGAGAAGTGGACATGTGTGTGGCAAGTGAAAAGTGTGGATCCTGTTTCAGTCTTAGACTGATACAGGATCGGCACTTTTCATCCTGTTCCTTTAAGAATCCTTTGCTTCATCAGCTGGGAATCCACCATAGTTCTCTACACCCCACTATGTGTGGACCCACTTAACAGGCTAGTTCAAAGAAGTATGCCACAGAGCATTTGAAATAACCACTACCATGGAAATTATTTGCCAGCTTTTCCAGCACTTTTACCATAATTTTGATAAGGTTCATTTGTGCTTCCTTAAACCCTAGATGGCTTCCATGGACAAACCTATACTGAGGGTTCTCTCGCTTGGTGTTGCCAATACTTGGTACGGGAGTCTGACAAGAATCCAGTCTTTTAATTATCATTGCCCCATCCTTTCTCCCTTATATTAAAAGGTGAGCAACTTTCGGCAGTTAGCATAAGGATGAGTCAACGGAGGGGACGTTTTTGGGTGGGATCGGGGTGGTTTGGGGGACAGTCCCTCTGTCAGTCTGGTTGTTTGTGTTTATTATGCCCAGACAGGGAAGTGGATATATTTGTGGCAGGTGAAATGTGCGGATCCTGTTTCAGTTAGACTGAAACAGTATCCGCACTTTTCAGCCGGTTCCATTAAAAATCCTTTGATTCATCAGCTGGGAATCCACCATGGTTCCTTAGAACCCTCCATGCATGGGCCCATGAACTGGCCTGTACCAAGATGTATGCTGCACAGCTTTTGAGATAAACACTACGTGTAGAATTATTTGCCAGTTTCTGCAGCACATATCACCATAATTGTGATAAGGATCGTCTGTGCCTCCTTAAACACAAGATGGCTGCCAGGGAGAAAACTATGCTGAGGCCTAGGTCACTTGGATTTCACGACACTTGTTACTGGAGGCTGGAAGGAGGCCATTCTTTTAAGTATCATTCCACCATACTTTCCCCATTATTTTAAAATGCACGGAAACCTTTGCAAGTTAGCATAATAATTAGTAGCTGGAGGGGACATTTTTATTTGTGGGGTCGGTGTGGGTGGGGGGCGCAGGCCCTCTGTCAGTTCGCTGGATGGTTTTTATTTTCCCCAGACCGGAGAAGTGGGCATGTGTGTGGCAGGTAAAAAGTTTGGACCCCGTTTCTGTCTTAGACTGAAACAGAAACCGCACTTTTCACCCCGTTCCATTAAGAATCCCTTGCTTCATCAGCTGGGAATCCACCATGGGCCTCTAGACTGCTCTATGCATGGGCCCAGTTAACTGGCTAGTTCAAAGAATTATGCCGCAGAGCTTTTCAAGTAACCACTACCATGAGAATTACTTGACCGCTTTTGCAGCACCTTTCACCATAATTGTGATAAGGTTCATCTGTGCCTCCTTAAACCCAAGATGGCTGCCAGGGACAAACGTGTGCTGAGGCCTAGGTGACTTGCTGTTGCCAATACTTGGTATGGGAGTCTGGAAATAAGCCAGTCTTTTAGGTATAATTCCACCATTCTATCTCCATTATTTTAAAAGGCAGAGGACGTATTGCCAGATAGCATAAGGATCAGTCGCTGGAGGGCATGATTTTGTGTGGGGTGGTGGGGGGCGGGGGCAGGCCATCTGTCAATCCGATGGGTTGTTTTTGTTATCCCTAGAGAGGAGAAGTGGGCATGTGTGTTGCAGGCAAAAAGTCCGAATCCTGTTTCAGTCAGGATCTGCACTTTTCAGCCTGTTCCTTTAAGAATCCTTAGATTCATCACCTTGGAATCCACCATGGTTCTCCAGATCCCTCTATGCGTGGGCCCAGGTAACAGGCTTCTTCCAAGAAGTATGCCACAGAGCTTTTGAATTAAACAGTACGTTGAGAATTATTTGCCGGGTTTTCAGCACGTTTCAACATAATTATGATAAAGTTTGTATATGCCTCCTTAAACCCAACATGGCTGCCACGGGCATAACTATGCTGAGGCGTAGCTGACTTGGTGTTGCCTATTTTTGTTAGTGGAGACTGACAAGAAGCCATTCTTCTAAGTATCATCCCACCACCATTTTTCCATTGTTTTAAAATGCAGGGAAATTTTGCAAGTTAGCATTATAATTAGTAGCTGGAGGGTACGGTTTTTTTTTTGTGTGTGTGTGTGGTCGATGTGGATGGGGGGGTCAGGCCCTCTGTCAGTTCAATGGTTAGTTTTTATTATCCCCAGAGAGGAGAAGTGGGCATGTGTTTGGCAGGTGAAAAGGGCGGATTCTGTTTCAGAGAATTAACGATGATCCCCATGGTAATCCCGTTCCTTTAATAATCCTTTACTTCATCAGCTGGAAATCCACCATGGTTCTCTATACTCCTCTTTGCGTGGGAACAGGTAACTGCCTTGTTCCAAGAAGTATGCCGCAGAGCTTTTCAATTAACCACTACGTTGAAAATTATTTGCAGGTGTTCAGCGTTTTACCATAATTGTGAGAACCTTTGTTTGTGCCTCCTGAAACCCAAGAAGGCTGCGACGGACATAGCTATGCTGAGGAGTAGCTGACTTGGTGTTGCCTATTTTTGTTAGTGGAGACTGACAAGAAGCCATTCTTCTAAGTATCATCCCACCACCATTTTTCCATTGTTTTAAAATGCAGGGAAATTTTGCAAGTTAGCATTGTAATTAGTAGCTGGAGGGTACGGTTTTTTTTGTGTGTGTGTGGTCGATGTGGATGGGGTGGTCAGGCCCTCTGTCAGTTCGCTGGTTAGTTTTTATTATCCCCAGAGAGGAGAAGTGGGCATGTCTTTGGCAGGTGAAAAGGGCGGATTCTGTTTCAGAGAATTAACGATGATCCCCATGGTCATCCCGTTCCTTTAATAATCCTTGACTTCATTAGCTGGAAATCCACCATGGTTCTATATACTCCTCTTTGCGTGGGAACAGGTAACTGGCTTGTTCCAAGAAGTATGCCGCAGAGCTTTTCTATTAACCACTACGTTGAAAATTATTTGCAGATGTTCAGCGTTTCACCATAATTGTGGAACCTTTGTTTGTGCCTCCTGAAACCCAAGAAGGCAGCGACGGACATAACTATGCTGAGGAGTAGCTGACTTGGTGTTGCCTATTTTTGTTAGTGGAGACTGACAAGAAGCCATTCTTCTAAGTATCATCCCACCACCATTTTTCCATTGTTTTAAAATGCAGGGAAATTTTGCAAGTTAGCATTGTAATTAGTAGCTGGAGGGTACGGTTTTTTTTGTGTGTGTGTGGTCGATGTGGATGGGGTGGTCAGGCCCTCTGTCAGTTCGCTGGTTAGTTTTTATTATCCCCAGAGAGGAGAAGTGGGCATGTCTTTGGCAGGTGAAAAGGGCGGATTCTGTTTCAGAGAATTAACGATGATCCCCATGGTCATCCCGTTCCTTTAATAATCCTTGACTTCATTAGCTGGAAATCCACCATGGTTCTATATACTCCTCTTTGCGTGGGAACAGGTAACTGGCTTGTTCCAAGAAGTATGCCGCAGAGCTTTTCAATTAACCACTACGTTGAAAATTATTTGCAGGTGTTCAGCGTTTCACCATAATTGTGAGAACCTTTGTTTGTGCCTCCTGAAACCCAAGAAGGCAGCGACGGACATAACTATGCTGAGGAGTAGCTGACTTGGTGTTGCCTATTTTTGTTAGTGGAGACTGACAAGATGCCATTCTTCTAAGTCTCATCCCACAACCATTTTTCCATTGTTTTAAAATGCAGGGAAATTTTGCAAGTTAGCATTATAATTAGTAGCTGGAGGGTACGGTTTTTTTTTGTGTGTGTGGTCGATGTGGATGGGAGGGGGTCAGGCCCTCTGTCAGTTCGCTGGTTTGTTTTTATTATCCCCAGAGAGGAGAAGTGGGCATGTGTTTGGCAGGTGAAAAGGGCGGATTCTGTTTCAGAGAATTAACTATGATCCCCATGGTCATCCCTTTCCTTTAATAATCCTTTACTTCATCAGCTGGAAATCCACCATGGTTCTCTATACTCCTCTTTGCATGGGAACAGGTAACTGGCTTGTTCCAAGAAGTATGCCGCAGAGCTTTTCAATTAACCAGTACGTTGAAAATTATTTGCAGGTGTTCAGCATTTCACCATAATTGTGAGAACCTTTTTTGTGCCTCCTGAAACCCAAGAAGGCTGCGACGGACATAGCTATGCTGAGGAGTAGCTGACTTGGTGTTGCCTATTTTTGTTAGTGGAGACTGACAAGAAGCCATTCTTCTAAGTATCATCCCACCACCATTTTTCCATTGTTTTAAAATGCAGGGAAATTTTGCAAGATAGCATTGTAATTAGTAGCTGGAGGGTACGGTTTTTTTTTTGTGTGTGTGGTCGATGTGGATGGGGTGGTCAGGCCCTCTGTCAGTTCGCTGGTTAGTTTTTATTATCCCCAGAGAGGAGAAGTGGGCATGTGTTTGGCAGGTGAAAAGGGCGGATTCTGTTTCAGAGAATTAACGATGATCCCCATGGTCATCCCTTTCCTTTAATAATCGTTTACTTCATCAGCTGGAAATCCACCATGGTTCTCTATACTCCTCTTTGCGTGGGAACAGGTAACTGCCTTGTTCCAAGAAGTATGCCGCAGAGCTTTTCAATTAACCACTACGTTGAAAATTATTTGCAGGTGTTCAGCGTTTCACCATAATTGTGATAACGTTTGTTTGTGCCTCCTGAAACCCAAGAAGGCTGCGACAGACATAACTATGCTGAGGCGTAGCTGACTTGGTTTTGCCTATTTTTGTTAGTGGAGACTGACAAGAATCCATTCTTGTAAGTATCATCTCACCATCATTTTTCCATTGTTTAAAAATGCAGGAAAATTTTGCAAGTTAGCATTATAATTAGTAGCTGGAGGCTACGGTGTTTTTTTTTTTTTTTTTTCCTGTGGGGTCAGTGTGGATGTGTTGGTAAGGCCCTCTGTCAGTTTCCCGGTTGGTTTTATTATCCCCAGAGAGGAGAAGTGGGTATTAGTATGGCAGGTGAAAACTGCGGATCTGTTTCAGAGAATTAAACAGGATCCGCATGGTAATCCCGTTCCTTTAAGTATCCTTTGCTTCATGAGCTGGGAATCCACCATGGTTCTATATACTTGTCTATGCGTGGGCACAGGAAACTGGCTAGTTCCAAGAAGTATGCCTCAGAGGTTTTCAATGAACCAGTATGTTGACAATCCTTTGCAGGTTTTCAGCGTTTCACCATAATTGTGATAACGTGTGTATGTGCCTACTGAAACCAAATATGGCTGCTACGGACATAACTATGCTGAGGCGTAGCTGACTTGGTGTTGCCTATTTTTGTCAGTGGAGACTGACAAGAAGCCATTCTTCTAAGTATCATCCCACCATCATTTCTCCATTGTTTAAAAATGCAGGGAAATTTTGCAAATTGGCATTAAAATTAGTAGCTGGAGGGTACTTTTTTGTTTTGTGGGGTCGGTCAGGATGGGTGTTCAGGCCCTCTGTCAGATCGCTGGTTTGTTTTTATTATCCCCAGAGAAGAGTAGTGGGCATGTGTTTGGCAGGTGAAAAGTGCGGATTCTGTTTCAGAGAATTAAACAGGATCCGCATGGTCATCTCATTCCTTTAAGAATCCTTTGCTTCATCAGCTGGGATTCCACCATGTTTCTATATACTCCTCTATGCGTGGGCACAGGTACCTAGCTTGTTCCAAGAATTATGCTGCAGAGTTTTCAAATTAACCAGTACGTTGAAAATTATTTGCAGGTTTTCAGCGTTTCACCATAATTTTGATAACGTTTGTATGTCCCTCCTGAAACCCAAGAAGGCTGCGATGGACATAACTATGCTGAGGAGTAGCTGACTTGGTGTTGCCTATTTTTGTTAGTGGAGACAGACAAGAAGCCATTCTTCTAAGTATGATCCAACCACCATTTTTCCATTGTTTTAAAATGCAGGGAAATTTTGCAATTTAGCATTATAATTAGTAGCTGGAGGGTACGGTTTTTTTTTATTTGTGTGTGGTCGATGTGGATGGGGGGGGGGTCAGGCCCTCTGTCAGTTCGCTGGTTAGTTTTTATTATCCCCAGAGAGGAGAAGTGGGCATGTGTTTGGCAGGTGAAAAGGGCGGATTCTGTTTCAGAGAATTAACGATGATCCCCATGGTCATCCCGTTCCTTTAATAATCCTTTACTTCATCAGCTGGAAATCCACCATGGTTCTATATACTCCTCTTAGCGTGGGAACAGATAACTGCCTTGTTCCAAGAAGTATGCCGCAGAGCTTTTCAATTAACCACTACGTTGAAAATTCTTTGCAGGTGTTCAGCGTTTCACCATAATTGTGAGAACCTTTGTTTGTGCCTCCTGAAACCCAAGAAGGCTGCGACGGACATAACTATGCTGAGGAGTAGCTGACTTGGTGTTGCCTATTTTTGTTAGTGGAGACTGACAAGAAGCCATTCTTCTAAGTATCATCCCACCACCATTTTTCCATTGTTTTAAAATGCAGGAAAATTTTGCAAGTTAGCATTATAATTAGTAGCTGGAGGGTACGGTTTTTTTTTTTTTGTGTGGTCGATGTGGATGGTGGGGGTCAGGCCCTCTGTCAGTTCGCTGGTTAGTTTTTATTATCCCCAGAGAGGAGAAGTGGGCATGTGTTTGGCAGGTGAAAAGGGCGGATTCTGTTTCAGAGAATTAACGATGATCCCCATGGTCATCCCGTTCCTTTAATAATCCTTTACTTCATCAGCTGGAAATCCACCATGGTTCTATATACTCCTCTTTGCGTGGGAACAGGTAACTGCCTTGTTCCAAGAAGTATGCCGCAGAGCTTTTCAATTAACCACTACGTTGAAAATTATTTGCAGATGTTCAGCGTTTCACCATAATTGTGAGAACCTTTGTTTGTGCCTCCTGAAACCCAAGAAGGCAGCGACGGACATAACTATGCTGAGGAGTAGCTGACTTGGTGTTGCCTATTTTTGTTAGTGGAGACTGACTAGAAGCCATTCTTCTAAGTATCATCCCACCACCATTTTTCCATTGTTTTAAAATGCAGGGAAATTTTGCAAGTTAGCATTATAATTAGTAGCTGGAGGGTACGGTTTTTTTTTGTGTGTGTGGTGGATGTGGATGGGGGGGGGTCAGGCCCTCTGTCAGTTCGCTGCTTAGTTTTTATTATCCCCAGAGAGGAGAAGTGGGCATGTGTTTGGCAGGTGAAAAGGGCGGATTCTGTTTCAGAGAATTAACTATGATCCCCATGGTCATCCCTTTCCTTTAATAATCCTTTACTTCATCAGCTGGAAATCCACCATGGTTCTATATACTCCTCTTTGCGTGGGAACAGGTAACTGCCTTGTTCCAAGAAGTATGCCGCAGAGCTTTTCAATTAACCACTACGTTGAAAATTATTTGCAGGTGTTCAGCGTTTCACCATAATTGTGAGAACCTTTGTTTGTGCCTCCTGAAACCCAAGAAGGCTGCGACGGACATAACTATGCTGAGGCGTAGCTGACTTGGTTTTGCCTATTTTTGTTAGTGGAGACTGACAAGGATCCATTCTTGTAAGTATCATCTCACCATCATTTTTCCATTCTTTTAAAATGCAGGAAAATTTTGCAAGTTAGCATTATAATTAGTAGCTGGAGGCTACGGTGTTTTTTTTTTTTTTTTTCCTGTGGGGTCGGTGTGGATGTGTTGGTCAGGCCCTCTGTCAGTTCCCCGGTTGGTTTTTATTATCCCCAGAGAGGAGAAGTGGGTATTAGTATGGCAGGTGAAAACTGCGGATCTGTTTCAGAGAATTAAACAGGATCCGCATGGTAATCCCGTTCCTTTAAGAATCCTTTGCTTCATGAGCTGGGAATCCACCATGGTTCTATATACTTGTCTATGCGTGGGCACAGGAAACTGGCTAGTTCCAAGAAGTATGCCTCAGAGCTTTTCAATTAACCAGTATGTTGACAATCCTTTGCAGGTTTTCAGCATTTCACCATAATTGTGATAACGTGTGTATGTGCCTACTGAAACCAAATATGGATGCTACGGACATAACTATGCTGAGGCGTAGCTGACTTGGTGTTGCCTATTTTTGTCAGTGGAGACTGACAAGAAGCCATTTTTCTAAGTATCATCCCACCATAATTTCTCCATTGTTTAAAAATGCAGGGAAATTTTGCAAATTGGCATTATAATTAGTAGCTGGAGGGTACTTTTTTGTTTTGTGGGGTCGGTCAGGATGGGTGTTCAGGCCCTCTGTCAGATCGCTGGTTTGTTTTTATTATCCCCAGAGAAGAGTAGTGGGCATGTGTTTGGCAGGTGAAAAGTGCGGATTCTGTTTCAGAGAATTAAACAGGATCCGCATGGTCATCTCATTCCTTTAAGAATCCTTTGCTTCATCTGCTGGGATTCCACCATGTTTCTATATACTCCTCTATGCGTGGGCACAGGTACCTGGCTTGTTCCAAGAAGTATGCTGGAGAGTTTTCAAATTAACCAGTACGTTGAAAATTATTTGCAGGTTTTCAGCGTTTCACCATAATTTTGATAACGTTTGTATGTCCCTCCTGAAACCCAAGAAGGCTGCGACGGACATAACTATGCTGAGGAGTAGCTGACTTGGTGTTGCCTATTTTTGTTAGTGGAGACAGACAAGAAGCCATTCTTCTAAGTATGATCCCACCACCATTTTTCCATTGTTTTACAATGCAGGGAAATTTTGCAAGTTAGCATTATAATTAGTAGCTGGAGGGTACGGTTTTTTTTTTTGTGTGTGGTCGATGTGGATGGGGGTGGGTCAGGCCCTCTGTCAGTTCGCTGGTTAGTTTTTATTATCCCGAGAGAGGAGAAGTGGGCATGTGTTTGGCAGGTGAAAAGGGCGGATTCTGTTTCAGAGAATTAATGATGATCCCCATGGTCATCCCGTTCCTTTAATAATCCTTTACTTCATCAGCTGGAAATCCACCATGGTTCTATATACTCCTCTTTGCGTGGGAACAGGTAACTGGCTTGTTCCAAGAAGTATGCCGCAGAGCTTTTCAATTAACCACTACGTTCAAAATTATTTGCAGGTGTTCAGCATTTCACCATAATTGTGATAACGTGTGTTTGTGCCTCCTGAAACCCAAGAAGGGTGCGACGGACATAACTATGCTGAGGAGTAGCTGACTTGGTGTTGCCTATTTTTGTTAGTGGAGACTGACAAGAAGCCATTCTTCTAAGTATCATCCCACCACCATTTTTCCATTGTTTTAAAATGCAGGGAAATTTTGCAAGTTAGCATTATAATTAGTAGCTGGAGGGTACCGTTTTTTTTTTGTCTGTGGTCGATGTGGATGGCGGGGGCAGGCCCTCTGTCAGTTCGCTGGTTAGGTTTTATTATCCCCAGAGAGGAGAAGTGGGCGTGTGTTTGGCAGGTGAAAAGGGCGGATTCTGTTTCAGAGAATTAAGGATGATCCCCATGGTCATCCCATTCCTTTAAGAATCCTTTACTTCATCAGCTGGAAATCCACCATGGTTCTATATACTCCTGTTTGCGTGGGAACAGGTAACTGGCTTGTTCTAAGAAGTATGCCGCAGAGCTTTTCAATTAACCAGTACGTTGAAAATTATTTGCAGGTGTTCAGCGTTTCACCATAATTGTGATAATGTTTGTTTGTGCCTCCTGAAACCCAAGAAGGCTGCGACGGACATAACTATGCTGAGGCGTAGCTGACTTGGTTTTGCCTATTTTTGTTAGTGGAGACTGACAAGAATCGATTCTTGTAAGTATCATCTCACCATCATTTTTCCCTTGTTTAAAAATGCAGGAAAATTTTGCAAGTTAGCATTATAATTAGTAGCTGGAGGCTACGGTGTTTTTTTTTTTTTTTTTTTTTCCTGTGGGGTCGGTGTGCATGTGTTGGTCAGGCCCTCTGTGAGTTCCCCGGTTGGTTTTTATTATCCCCAGAGAGGAGAAGTGGGTATTAGTATGGCAGGTGAAAACTGCGGATCTCTTTCAGAGAATTAAACAGGATCCGCATGGTAATCCGGTTCCTTTAAGAATCCTGTGCTTCATGAGCTGGGAATCCACCATGGTTCTATATACTTGTCTATGCGTGGGCACAGGAAATTGGCTAGTTCCAAGAAGTATGCCTCAGAGCTTTTCAATTAACCAGTATGTTGACAATCCTTTGCAGGTTTTCAGCGTTTCACCATAATTGTGAGAACCTTTGTTTGTGCCTCCTGAAACCCAAGAAGGCTGCGACGGACATAACTATGCTGAGGAGTAGCTGACTTGGTGTTGCCTATTTTTGTTAGTGGAGACTGACAAGAAGCCATTCTTCTAAGTATCCTCCCACCACCATTTTTCCATTGTTTTAAAATGCAGGGAAATTTTGCAAGTAAGCATTATAATTAGTAGCTGGAGGGTACGGTTTTTTTTTTGTGTGTGGTCGATGTGGATGGTGGGGGTCAGGCCCTCTGTCAGTTCGCTGGTTAGTTTTTATTATCCCCAGAGAGGAGAAGTGGGCATGTGTGTGGCAGGTGAAAAGGGCGGATTCTGTTTCAGAGAATTAACGATGATCCCCATGGTCATCCTGTTCCTTTAATAATCCTTTACTTCATCAGCTGGAAATCTACCATGGTTCTATATACTCCTCTTTGCGTGGGAACAGGTAACTGGCTTGCTCCAAGAAGTATGCCGCAGAGCTTTTCAATTAACCACTACGTTGAAAATTATTTGCAGAAGTTCAGCGTTTCACCATAATTGTGATAACGTGTGTTTGTGCCTCCTGAAACCCAAGAAGGCAGCGACGGACATAACTATGCTGAGGAGTAGCTGACTTGGTGTTGCCTATTTTTGTTAGTGGAGACTGACAACAAGCCATTCTTCTAAGTATCATCCCACCACCATTTTTCCATTGTTTTAAAATGCAGGGAAATTTTGCAAGTTAGCATTATAATTAGTAGCTGGAGGGTACGGTTTTTTTTTGTGTGTGTGGTGGATGTGGATGGGGGGGGTCAGGCCCTCTGTCAGTTCGCTGGTTAGTTTATATTATCCCCAGAGAGGAGAAGTGGGCATGTGTTTGGCAGGTGAAAAGGGCGGATTCTGTTTCAGAGAATTAACTATGATCCCCATGGTCATCCCTTTCCTTTAATAATCCTTTACTTCATCAGCTGGAAATCCACCATGGTTCTCTATACTCCTCTTTGCGTGGGAACAGGTAACTGCCTTGTTCCAAGAAGTATGCCGCAGAGCTTTTCAATTAACCACTACGTTGAAAATTATTTGCAGGTGTTCAGCGTTTCACCATAATTGTGAGAACCTTTGTTTGTGCCTCCTGAAACCCAAGAAGGCTGCGACGGACATAACTATGCTGAGGCGTAGCTGACTTGGTTTTGCCTATTTTTGTTAGTGGAGAGTGACAAGGATCCATTCTTGTAAGTATCATCTCACCATCATTTTTCCATTGTTTAAAAATGCAGGAAAATTTTGCAAGTTAGCATTATAATTAGTAGCTGGAGGCTACGGTGTTTTTTTTTTTTTTTTTTTTCCTGTGGGGTCGGTGTGGATGTGTTGGTCAGGCCCTCTGTCAGTTCCCCGGTTGGTTTTTATTATCCCCAGAGAGGAGAAGTGGGTATTAGTATGGCAGGTGAAAACTGCGGATCTGTTTCAGAGAATTAAACAGGATCCGCATGGTAATCCCGTTCCTTTAAGAATCCTTTGCTTCATGAGCTGGGAATCCACCATGGTTCTATATACTTGTCTATGCGTGAGCACAGGAAACTGGCTAGTTCCAAGAAGTATGGCTCAGAGCTTTTCAATTAACCAGTATGTTGACAATCCTTTGCAGGTTTTCAGCATTTCACCATAATTGTGATAACGTGTGTATGTGCCTACTGAAACCAAATATGGCTGCTACGGACATAACTATGCTGAGGCGTAGCTGACTTGGTGTTGCCTATTTTTGTCAGTGGAGACTGACAAGAAGCCATTCTTCTAAGTATCATCCCACCATCATTTCTCCATTGTTTAAAAATGCAGGGAAATTTTGCAAATTGGCATTATAATTAGTAGCTGGAGGGTACTTTTTTGTTTTGTGGGGTCGGTCAGGATGGGTGTTCAGGCCCTCTGTCAGATCGCTGGTTTGTTTTTATTATCCCCAGAGAAGAGTAGTGGGCATGTGTTTGGCAGGTGAAAAGTGCGGATTCTGTTTCAGAGAATTAAACAGGATCCGCATGGTCATCTCATTCCTTTAAGAATCCTTTGCTTCATCAGCTGGGATTCCACCATGTTTCTATATACTCCTCTATGCGTGGGCACAGGTACCTGGCTTGTTCCAAGAATTATGCGGGCGAGTTTTCAAATTAACCAGTACGTTGAAAATTATTTGCAGGTTTTCAGCGTTTCACCATAATTTTGATAACGTTTGTATGTCCCTCCTGAAACCCAAGAAGGCTGCGACGGACATAACTATGCTGAGGAGTAGCTGACTTGGTGTTGCCTATTTTTGTTAGTGGAGACAGACAAGAAGCCATTCTTCTAAGTATGATCCCACCACCATTTTTCCATTGTTTTAAAATGCAGGGAAATTTTGCAAGTTAGCATTATAATTAGTAGCTGGAGGGTACGGTTTTTTTTTTTGGGTGTGGTCGATGTGGATGGGGGTGGGTCAGGCCCTCTGTCAGTTCGCTGGTTAGTTTTTATTATCCCCAGAGAGGAGAAGTGGGCATGTGTTTGGCAGGTGAAAAGGGCGGATTCTGTTTCAGAGAATTAACGATGATCCCCATGGTCATCCCGTTCCTTTAATAATCCTTTACTTCATCAGCTGGAAATCCACCATGGTTCTATATACTCCTCTTTGCGTGGGAACAGGTAGCTGCCTTGTTCCAAGAAGTATGCCGCAGAGCTTTTCAATTAACCACTACGTTGAAAATTATTTGCAGGTGTTCAGCGTTTCACCATAATTGTGAGAACCTTTGTTTGTGCCTCCTGAAACCCAAGAAGGCTGCGACGGACATAACTATGCTGAGGAGTAGCTGACTTGGTGTTGCCTATTTTTGTTAGTGGAGACTGACAAGAAGCCATTCTTCTAAGTATCATCCCACCACCATTTTTCCATTGTTTTAAAATGCAGGGAAATTTTGCAAGTTAGCATTATAATTAGTAGCTGGAGGGTACGGTTTTTTTTTGTGTGTGTGGTCGATGTGGATGGGGGGGGTCAGGCCCTCTGTCAGTTCGCTGGTTAGTTTTTATTATCCCCAGAGAGGAGAAGTGGGCATGTGTTTGGCAGGTGAAAAGGGCGGATTCTGTTTCAGAGAATTAACGATGATCCCCATAGTCATCCCGTTCCTTTAATAATCCTTTACTTCATCAGCTGGAAATCCACCATGGTTCTCTATACTCCTCTTTGCGTGGGAACAGGTAACTGGCTTGTTCCAAGAAGTATGCCGCAGAGCTTTTCAATTAACCAGTACGTTGAAAATTCTTTGCAGGTGTTCAGCGTTTCACCATAATTGTGAGAACCTTTGTTTGTGCCTCCTGAAACCCAAGAAGGCTGCGACGGACATAACTATGCTGAGGAGTAGCTGACTTGGTGTTGCCTATTTTTGTTAGTGGAGACTGACAAGAAGCCATTCTTCTAAGTATCATCCCACCACCATTTTTCCATTGTTTTAAAATGCAGGAAAATTTTGCAAGTTAGCATTATAATTAGTAGCTGGAGGGTACGGTTTTTTTTTTTGTGTGTGGTCGATGTGGATGGTGGGGGTCAGGCCCTCTGTCAGTTCGCTGGTTAATTTTTATTATCCCCAGAGAGGAGAAGTGGGCATGTGTTTGGCAGGTGAAAAGGGCGGATTCTGTTTCAGAGAATTAACGATGATCCCCATGGTCATCCCGTTCCTTTAATAATCCTTTACTTCATCAGCTGGAAATCCACCATGGTTCTATATACTCCTCTTTGCGTGGGAACAGGTAACTGCCTTGTTCCAAGAAGTATGCCGCAGAGCTTTTCAATTAACCACTACGTTGAAAATTATTTGCAGATGTGCAGCGTTTCACCATAATTGTGAGAACCTTTGTTTGTGCCTCCTGAAACCCAAGAAGGCAGCGACGGACATAACTATGCTGAGGAGTAGCTGACTTGGTGTTGCCTATTTTTGTTAGTGGAGACTGACTAGAAGCCATTCTTCTAAGTATCATCCCACCACCATTTTTCCATTGTTTTAAAATGCAGGGAAATTTTGCAAGTTAGCATTATAATTAGTAGCTGGAGGGTACGGTTTTTTTTTGTGTGTGTGGTGGATGTGGATGGGGGGGGTCAGGCCCTCTGTCAGTTCGCTGCTTAGTTTTTATTATCCCCAGAGAGGAGAAGTGGGCATGTGTTTGGCAGGTGAAAAGGGCGGATTCTGTTTCAGAGAATTAACTATGATCCCCATGGTCATCCCTTTCCTTTAATAATCCTTTACTTCATCAGCTGGAAATCCACCATGGTTCTATATACTCCTCTTTGCGTGGGAACAGGTAACTGCCTTGTTCCAAGAAGTATGCCGCAGAGCTTTTCAATTAACCACTACGTTGAAAATTATTTGCAGGTGTTCAGCGTTTCACCATAATTGTGAGAACCTTTGTTTGTGCCTCCTGAAACCCAAGAAGGCTGCGACGGACATAACTATGCTGAGGCGTAGCTGACTTGGTTTTGCCTATTTTTGTTAGTGGAGACTGACAAGGATCCATTCTTGTAAGTATCATCTCACCATCATTTTTCCATTCTTTTAAAATGCAGGAAAATTTTGCAAGTTAGCATTATAATTAGTAGCTGGAGGCTACGGTGTTTTTTTTTTTTTTTCCTGTGGGGTCGGTGTGGATGTGTTGGTCAGGCCCTCTGTCAGTTCCCCGGTTGGTTTTTATTATCCCCAGAGAGGAGAAGTGGGTATTAGTATGGCAGGTGAAAACTGCGGATCTGTTTGAGAGAATTAAACAGGATCCGCATGGTAATCCCGTTCCTTTAAGAATCCTTTGCTTCATGAGCTGGGAATCCACCATGGTTCTATATACTTGTCTATGCGTGGGCACAGGAAACTGGCTAGTTCCAAGAAGTATGCCTCAGAGCTTTTCAATTAACCAGTATGTTGACAATCCTTTGCAGGTTTTCAGCATTTCACCATAATTGTGATAACGTGTGTATGTGCCTACTGAAACCAAATATGGCTGCTACGGACATAACTATGCTGAGGCGTAGCTGACTTGGTGTTGCCTATTTTTGTCAGTGGAGACTGACAAGAAGCCATTCTTCTAAGTATCATCCCACCATCATTTCTCCATTGTTTAAAAATGCAGGGAAATTTTGCAAATTGGCATTATAATTAGTAGCTGGAGGGTACTTTTTTGTTTTGTGGGGTCGGTCAGGATGGGTGTTCAGGCCCTCTGTCAGATCGCTGGTTTGTTTTTATTATCCCCAGAGAAGAGTAGTGGGCATGTGTTTGGCAGGTGAAAAGTGCGGATTCTGTTTCAGAGAATTAAACAGGATCCGCATGGTCATCTCATTCCTTTAAGAATACTTTGCTTCATCAGCTGGGATTCCACCATGTTTCTATATACTCCTCTATGCGTGGGCACAGGTACCTGGCTTGTTCCAAGAAGTATGCTGGAGAGTTTTCAAATTAACCAGTACGTTGAAAATTATTTGCAGGTTTTCAGCGTTTCACCATAATTTTGATAACGTTTGTATGTCCCTCCTGAAACCCAAGAAGGCTGCGACGGACATAACTATGCTGAGGAGTAGCTGACTTGGTGTTGCCTATTTTTGTTAGTGGAGACAGACAAGAAGCCATTCTTCTAAGTATGATCCCACCACCATTTTTCCATTGTTTTAAAATGCAGGGAAATTTTGCAAGTTAGCATTATAATTAGTAGCTGGAGGGTACGGTTTTTTTTTTTGTGTGTGGTCGATGTGGATGGGGGTGGGTCAGGCCCTCTGTCAGTTCGCTGGTTAGTTTTTATTATCCCCAGAGAGGAGAAGTGGGCATGTGTTTGGCAGGTGAAAAGGGCGGATTCTGTTTCAGAGAATTAACGATGATCCCCATGGTCATCCCGTTCCTTTAATAATCCTTTACTTCATCAGCTGGAAATCCATCATGGTTCTATATACTCCTCTTTGCGTGGGAACAGGTAGCTGCCTTGTTCCAAGAAGTATGCCGCAGAGCTTTTCAATTAACCACTACGTTGAAAATTATTTGCAGGTGTTCAGCATTTCACCATAATTGTGATAACGTGTGTTTGTGCCTCCTGAAACCCAAGAAGGCTGCGACGGACATAACTATGCTGAGGAGTAGCTGACTTGGTGTTGCCTATTTTTGTTAGTGGAGACTGACAAGAAGCCATTCTTCTAAGTATCATCCCACCACCATTTTTCCATTGTTTTAAAATGCAGGGAAATTTTGCAAGTTAGCATTATACTTAGTAGCTGGAGGGAACGGTTTTTTTTTGTGTGTGTGGTCGATGTGGATGGGGGGGGCAGGCCCTCTGTCAGGTCGCTGGTTAGTTTTTATTATCCCCAGAGAGGAGAAGTGGGCGTGTGTTTGGCAGGTGAAAAGGGCGGATTCTGTTTCAGAGAATTAACGATGATCCCCATGGTCATCCCTTTCCTTTAATAATCCTTTACTCTATCAGCTGGAAATCCACCATGGTTCTATATACTCCTGTTTGCGTGGGAACAGGTAACTGGCTTGCTCCAAGAAGTATGCCGCAGAGCTTTTCAATTAACCAGTACGTTGAAAATTATTTGCAGGTGTTCAGCGTTTCACCATAATTGTGATAATGTTTGTTTGTGCCTCCTGAAACCCAAGAAGGCTGCGACGGACATAACTATGCTGAGGCGTAGCTGACTTGGTTTTGCCTATTTTTGTTAGTGGAGACTGACAAGAATCGATTCTTGTAAGTATCATCTCACCATCATTTTTCCCTTGTTTAAAAATGCAGGAAAATTTTGCAAGTTAGCATTATAATTAGTAGCTGGAGGCTACGGTGTTTTTTTTTTTTTTTTTTTTCCTGTGGGGTCGGTGTGCATGTGTTGGTCAGGCCCTCTGTGAGTTCCCCGGTTGGTTTTTATTATCCCCAGAGAGGAGAAGTGGGTATTAGTATGGCAGGTGAAAACTGCGGATCTCTTTCAGAGAATTAAACAGGATCCGCATGGTAATCCGGTTCCTTTAAGAATCCTGTGCTTCATGAGCTGGGAATCCACCATGCTTCTATATACTTGTCTATGCGTGGGCACAGGAAACTGGCTAGTTCCAAGAAGTATGCCTCAGAGGTTTTCAATGAACCAGTATGTTGACAATCCTTTGCAGGTTTTCAGCGTTTCACCATAATTGTGATAACGTGTGTATGTGCCTACTGAAACCAAATATGGCTGCTACGGACATAACTATGCTGAGGCGTAGCTGACTTGGTGTTCCCTATTTTTGTCAGTGGAGACTGACAAGAAGCCATTCTTCTAAGTATCATCCCACCATCATTTCTCCATTGTTTAAAAATGCAGGGAAATTTTGCAAATTGGCATTATAATTAGTAGCTGGACGGTACTTTTTTGTTTTGTGGGGTCGGTCAGGATGGGTGTTCAGGCCCTCTGTCAGATCGCTGGTTTGTTTTTATTATCCCCAGAGAAGAGTAGTGGGCATGTGTTTGGCAGGTGAAAAGTGCGGATTCTGTTTCAGAGAATTAAACAGGATCCGCATGGTCATCTCATTCCTTTAAGAATCCTTTGCTTCATCAGCTGGGATTCCACCATGTTTCTATATACTCCTCTATGCGTGGGCACAGGTACCTGGCTTTTTCCAAGAATTATGCTGGAGAGTTTTCAATTAACCAGTACGTTGAAAATTATTTGCAGGTTTTCAGCGTTTCACCATAATTTTGATAACTTTTGTATATGCCTCTTGAAACCCAAGAAGGCTGCGACGGACATAACTATGCTGAGGAGTAGCTGACTTGGTGTTGCCTATTTTTGTTAGTGGAGACAGACAAGAAGCCATTCTTCTAAGTATGATCCCACCACCATTTTTCCATTGTTTTAAAATGCAGGGAAATTTTGCAAGTTAGCATTATAATTAGTAGCTGGAGGGTACGGTTTTTTTTTTTTGTGTGTGTGGTCGATGTGGATGGGGGGGGTCAGGCCCTCTGTCAGTTCGCTGCTTAGTTTTTATTATCCCCAGAGAGGGGAAGTGGGCATGTGTTTGGCAGGTGATAAGGGTGGATTCTTTTTCAGAGAATTAACGATTATCCCGATGGTCATCCCGTTCCTTTAATAATCCTTTACTTCATCAGCTGGAAATCCACCATGGTTCTATATACTCCTGTTTGCGTGGGAACAGGTAACTGCCTTGTTCCAAGAAGTATGCCGCAGAGCTTTTCAATTACCCACTACGTTCAAAATTATTTGCAGGTGTTCAGCGTTTCACCATAATTGTGATAACGTGTGTTTGTGCCTCCTGAAATCCAAGAAGGCTGCGACGGACATAACTATGCTGAGGCGTAGCTGACTTGGTTTTGCCTATTTTTGTTAGTGGAGACTGACAATAATCCATTCTTCTAAGTATCATCTCACCATCATTTTTCCATTGTTTAAAAATGCAGGAAAATTTTGCAAGTTAGCATTATAATTAGTACCTGGAGGCTACAGTGTTTTGTTTTTTTTTTTTCCTGTGGGGTCGGTGTGGATGTGTTGGTCAGGCCCTCTGTCAGTTCCCCGGTTGGTTTTTATTATCCCCAGAGAGGAGAAGTGGGTATTAGTATGGCAGGTGAAATCTGCGGATCTGTTTCAGAGAATTAATCAGGATCCGCATGGTAATCCCGTTCCTTTAAGAATCCTTTGCTTCATGAGTTGGGAATCCACCATGGTTCTATATACTCCTCTTTGCGTGGGAACAGGTAACTGCCTTGTTCCAAGAAGTATGCCTCAGAGCTTTTCAATTAACCAGTAGGTTGACAATCCTTTGCAGGTTTTCAGCGTTTCACCATAATTGTGATAACGTGTGTATGTGCCTACTGAAACCAAATATGGCTGCTACGGACATAACTATGCTGAGGCGTAGCTGACTTGGTGTTGCCTATTTTTGTCAGTGGAGACTGACAAGAAGCCATTCTTCTAAGTATCATCCCACCACCATTTTTCCATTGTTTTAAAATGCAGGGAAATTTTGCAAGTTAGCATTATAATTAGTAGCTGGAGGCTACGGTGTTTTTTTTTTTTTTTATCCTGTGGGGTCGGTGTGGATGTGTTGGTCAGGCCCTCTGTCAGTTCCCCGGTTGGTTTTTATTATCCCCAGAGAGGAGAAGTGGGTATTAGTATGGCAGGTGAAAACTGCGGATCTCTTTCAGAGAATTAAACAGGATCCGCATGGTAATCCCGTTCCTTTAAGAATCCTTTGCTTCATGAGCTGGGAATCCACCATGGAGCTATATACTTGTCTATGCGTGGGCAGAGGAAACTGGCTAGTTCCAAGAAGTATGCCGCAGAGCTTTTCAATTAACCACTACGTTGAAAATTATTTGCAGGTGTTCAGCGTTTCACCATAATTGTGATAAAGTGTGTTTGTGCCTCCTGAAACCCAAGAAGGCTGCGACGGACATAACTATGCTGAGGAGTAGCTGACTTGGTGTTGCCTATTTTTGTTAGTGGAGACTGAGAAGAAGCCATTCTTCTAAGTATCATCCCACCACCATTTTTCCATTGTTTTAAAATGCAGGGAAATTTTGCAAGTTAGCATTATAATTAGTAGCTGGAGGGTACGGTTATTTTTTTGTGTGTGTGGTCGAAGTGGATGGAGGGGTCATGCCCTCTGTCAGTTCGCTGGTTAGTTTTTATTATCCCCAGAGAAGAGAAGTGGGCATGTGTTTGGCAGGTGAAAAGGGCGGATTCTGTTTCTGAGAATTAACGATGATCCCCATGGTCGTCCCGTTCCTTTAATAATCCTTTACTTCATCAGCTAGAAATCCACCATGGTTCTATATACTCCTCTTTGCGTGGGAACAGGTAACTGGCTTGTTCCAAGAAGTATGCCGCAGAGCTTTTCAATTAACCAGTATGTTGAAAATCCTTTGCAGGTTTTCAGCGTTTCACCATAATTGTGATAACGTGTGTATGTGCCTACTGAAACCAAATATGGCTGCTACGGACATAACTATGCTGAGGCGTAGCTTACTTGGTGTTGGCTATTTTGTCAGTGGAGACTGACAAGAAGCCATTCTTCTAAGTATCATCCCACCATCATTTCTCCATTGTTTAAAAATGCAGGGAAATTTTGCAAATTGGCATTATAATTAGTAGCTGGAGGGTACTTTTTTGTTTTGTGAGGTCGGTCAGGATGGGTGTTCAGGCCCTCTGTCAGATCGCTGGTTTGTTTTTATTATCCCCAGAGAAGAGTAGTGGGCATGTGTTTGACAGGTGAAAAGGGCGGATTCTGTTTCAGAGAATTAAACAGGATCCGCATGGTCATCTCATTCCTTTAAGAATCCTTTGCTTCATCAGCTGGGATTCCACCATGGTTCTATATACTCCTCTTTGCGTGGAACAGGTAACTGGCTTGTTCCAAGAAGTATGCCGCAGAGCTTTTCAATTAACCACTACGTTGAAAATTATTTGCAGGTGTTCAGCGTTTCACCATAATTGTGAGAACCTTTGTTTGTGCCTCCTGAAACCCAAAAAGGCTGCGACGGACATAACTATGATGAGGAGTAGCTGACTTGGTGTTGCCTATTTTTGTTAGTGGAGACTGACAAGAAGCCATTCTTTAAGTATCATCCCAACACCATTTTTCCATTGTTTTAAAATGCAGGGAAATTTTGCAAGTTAGCATTATAATTAGTAGCTGGAGGGTACGGTTTTTTTTTTGTGTGTGTGGTCGATGTGGATGGGGGGGGTCAGGCCCTCTGTCAGTTCGCTGGTTAGTTTTTATTATCCCCAGAGAGGAGAAGTGGGCATGTGTTTGGCAGGTGAAAAGGGCGGATTCTGTTTCAGAGAATTAACGATGATCCCCATGGTCATCCCGTTCCTTTAATAATCCTTTACTTCATCAGATGGAAATCCACCATGGTTCTGTATACTTCTCTTTGCGTGGGAACAGGTAACTGCCTTGTTCCAAGAAGTATGCCGCAGAGCTTTTCAATTAACCAGTACGTTGAAAATTATTTGCAGGTGTTCAGCGTTTCACCATAATTGTGATAACGTGTGTTTGTGCCTCCTGAAACCCAAGAAGGCTGCGACGGACATAACTATGCTGAGGAGTAGCTGACTTGGTGTTGCCTATTTTTGTTAGTGGAGACTGACAAGAAGCCATTCTTCTAAGTATCATCCCACCACCATTTTTCCATTGTTTTAAAATGCAGTTAAATTTTGCAAGTTAGCATTATAATTAGTAGCTGGAGGGTACGGTTTTTTTTTTGTGTGTGGTCGATGTGGATGGTGGGGGTCAGGCCCTCTGTCAGTTCACTGGTTAGTTTTTATTATCCCCAGAGAGGAGAAGTGGGCATGTGTTTGGCAGGTGAAAAGGGCGGATTCTGTTTCAGAGAATTAACGATGATCCCCATGGTCATCCCGTTCCTTTAATAATCCTTTACTTCATCAGCTGGAAATCCACCATGGTTCTATATACTCCTCTTTGCGTGGGAACAGGTAACTGGCTTGTTCCAAGAAGTATGCCGCAGAGCTTTTCAATTAACCAGTACGTTGAAAATTATTTGCAGGTGTTCAGCGTTTCACCATAATTGTGATAACGTTTGTTTGTGCCTCCTGAAACCCAAGAAGGCTGCGACGGACATAACTATGCTGAGGCGTAGCTGACTTGGTGTTGCCTATTTTTGTTAGTGGAGACTGAGAAGAAGCCATTCTTCTAAGTATCATCCCACCACCATTTTTCCATTGTTTTAAAATGCAGGGAAATTTTGCAAGTTAGCATTATAATTAGTAGGTGGAGGCTACGGTGTTTTTTTTTTTTTTCCTGTGGGGTCGGTGTGGATGTGTTGGTCAGGCCCTCTGTCAGTTCGCTGGTTAGTTTTTATTATCCCCCGAGAGGAGAAGTGGGCATGTGTTTGGCAGGTGAAAAGGGCGGATTCTGTTTCAGAGAATTAAACAGGATCCGCATGGTAATCCCGTTCCTTTAAGAATCCTTTGCTTCATGAGCTGGGAATCCACCATGGTTCTATATACTTGTCTATGCGTGGGCACAGGAAACTGGCTAGTTCCAAGAAGTATGCCTCAGAGCTTTTCAATTAACCAGTATGTTGACAATCCTTTGCAGGTTTTCAGCGTTTCACCATAATTGTGATAACGTGTGTATGTGCCTACTGAAATCAAATATGGCTGCTACGGACATAACTATACTGAGGTGTAGCTGACTTGGTGTTGCCTATTTTTGTCAGTGGAGACTGACAAGAAGCCATTCTTCTAAGTATCATCCAACCATCATTTCTCCATTGTTTAAAAATGCAGGGAAATTTTGCAAATTGGCATTATAATTAGTAGCTGGAGGGTACTTTTTTGTTTTGTGGGGTAGGTCAGGATGGGTGTTCAGGCCCTCTGTCAGATCGCTGGTTTGTTTTTATTATCCCCAGAGAAGAGTAGTGGGCATGTGTTTGGCAGGTGAAAAGGGCGGTTTCTGTTTCAGAGAATTAACGATGATCCCCATGGTCATCCCGTTCCTTTAATAATCCTTTACTTCATCAGCTGGAAATCCACCATGGTTCTATATACTCCTCTTTGCGTGGGAACAGGTACCTGGCTTGTTCCACGAATTATGCTGGAGGGTTTTCAAATTAACCAGTACGTTGAAAACTATTTGCAGGTGTTCAGCGTTTCACCATAATTGTGAGAACCTTTGTTTGTGCCTCCTGAAACCCTAGAAGTTTGCGACGGACATAACTATGCTGAGGAGTAGCTGACTTGGTGTTGCCTATTTTTGTTAGTGGAGACTGACAAGAATCCATTCTTGTAAGTATCATCTCACCATCATATTTCCATTGTTTAAAAATGCAGGAAAATTTTGCAAGTTAGCATTATAATTAGTAGCTGGAGGGTACGGTTTTTTTTTGTGTGTGTGGTCGATGTGGTTGGGGGGGGGGTAAGGCCCTCTGTCAGTTCACTGGTTAGTTTTTATTATCCCCAGAGAGGAGAAGTGGGCATGTGTTTGGCAGGTGAAAAGGGCGGATTGTGTTTCAGAGAATTAACGATGATCCCCATGGTCATCCCGTTCCTTTAATAATCCTTTACTTCATCAGCTGGAAATCCACCATGGTTCTATATACTCCTCTTTGCGTGGAAACAGGTAACTGGCTTGTTCCAAGAAGTATGCCGCAGAGCTTTCCAATTAACCACTACGTTGAAAATTATTTGCAGGTGTTCAGCGTTTCACCATAATTGTGAAAACCTTTGTTTGTGCCTCCTGAAACCCTAGAAGTTTGCGACGGACATAACTATGCTGAGGAGTAGCTGACTTGGTGTTGCCTATTTTTGTTAGTGGAGACTGACAAGAATCCATTCTTGTAAGTATCATCTCACCATCATATTTCCATTGTTTAAAAATGCAGGAAAATTTTGCAAGTTAGCATTATAATTAGTAGCTGGAGGGTACGTTTTTTTTTTGTGTGTGTGGTCGATGTGGTTGGGGGGGGGTAAGGCCCTCTGTCAGTTCACTGGTTAGTTTTTATTATCCCCAGAGAGGAGAAGTGGGCATGTGTTTGGCAGGTGAAAAGGGCGGATTCTGTTTCAGAGAATTAACGATGATCCCCATGGTCCTCCCGTTCCTTTAATATTCCTTTACTTCATCAGCTGGAAATCCACCATGGTTCTCTATACTCCTGTTTGCGTGGGAACAGGTAACTGCCTTGTTCCAAGAAGTATGCCGCAGAGCTTTTCAATTAACCACTACGTTGAAAATTATTTGCAGGTGTTCAGCGTTTCACCATAATTTTGATAACGTGTGTATGTCCCTCCTAAAACCCAAGAAGGCTGCGACGGACATAAGTATGCTGAGGTGTAGCTGACTTGGTGTTGCCTATTTTTGTTAGTGGAGACTGACAAGAAGCCATTCTTCTAAGACTCATCCCACCACCATTTTTCCATTGTTTTAAAATGCAGGGAAATTTTGCAAGTTAGCATTATAATTAGTAGCTGGAGGGTACGGTTTTTTTTTGTGTGTGTGGTCGATGTGGATGGGGGGGGTCAGGCCCTCTGTCAGTTCGCTGGTTAGTTTTTATTATCCCCAGAGAGGAGAAGTGGGCATGTGTTTGGCAGTGAAAAGGGCGGTTTCTGTTTCAGAAAATTAACGATGATCCCCATGGTCAACCCTTTCCTTTAATAATCGTTTACTTCATCAGCTGGAAATCCACCATGGTTCTCTATACTCCTCTTTGCGTGGGAACAGGTAACTGCCTTGTTCCAAGAAGTATGCCGCAGAGCTTTTCAATTAACCACTACGTTGAAAATTATTTGCAGGTGTTCAGCGTTTCACCATAATTGTGAAAACCTTTGTTTGTGCCTCCTGAAACTCAAGGAGGCTGCGACGGACATAACTATGCTGAGGAGTAGCTGACTTGGTGTTGCCTATTTTTGTTAGTGGAGACTGACAAGAAGCCATTCTTCTAAGTCTCATCCCACCACCATTTTTCCATTGTTTTAAAATGCAGGGAAATTTTGCAAGTTAGCATTATAGTTAGTAGCTGGAAGGTACGGTTTTTTTTTTTTGTGTGTGGTCCATGTGGATGGTGGGGGTCAGGCCCTCTGTCAGTTCGCTGGTTAGTTTTTATTATCCCCAGAGAGGAGAAGTGGGCATGTGTTTGGTAGGTGAAAAGGGCGGATTCTGTTTCAGAGAATTAACGATGATCCCCATGGTCATCCCGTTCCTTTAATAATCCTTAACTTCATCAGCTGGAAATCCACCATGGTTCTGTATACTCCTCTTTGCGTGGGAACAGGTAACTGCCTTGTTCCAAGAAGTATGCCGCAGAGCTTTTCAATTAACCACTACGTTGAAAATTATTTGCAGGTGCTCAGCGTTTCACCATAATTGTGATAACGTTTGTTTGTGCCTCCTGAAACCCAAGAAGGTTGCGACGGACATAACTATGCTGAGGCGTAGCTGACTTGGTTTTGCCTATTTTTGTTAGTGGAGTCTGACAAGAATCCATTCTTGTAAGTATCATCTCACCATCATTTTTCCATTGTTTAAAAATGCAGGAAAATTTTGCAAGTTAGCATTATAATTAGTAGCTGGAGGCTACGGTGTTTTTTTTTTTTTTTTCCTGTGGGGTCGGTGTGGATGTGTTGGTCAGGCCCTCTGTCAGTTCCCCGGTTGGTTTTTATTATCCCCAGGGAGGAGAAGTGGGTATTAGTATGGCAGGTGAAAACTGCGGATCTGTTTCAGAGCATTAAACAGGATCCGCATGGTAATCCCGTTCCTTTAAGAATCCTTTGCTTCATGAGCTGGGAATCCACCATGGTTCTATATACTTGTCTATGCGTGGGCACAGGAAACTGGCTAGTTCCAAGAAGTATGCCTCAGAGGTTTTCAATGAACCAGTATGTTGACAATCCTTTGCAGGTTTTCAGCGTTTCACCATAATTGTGATAACGTGTGTATGTGCCTACTGAAACCAAATATGGCTGCTGCGGACATAACTATGCTGAGGCGTAGCTGACTTGGTGTTGCCTATTTTTGTCAGTGGAGACTGACAAGAAGCCATTCTTCTAAGTATCATCCCACCATCATTTCTCCATTGTTTAAAAATGCAGGGAAATTTTGCAAATTGGCATTATAATTAGTAGCTGGAGGGTACTTTTTTGTTTTGTGGGGTAGGTCAGGATGGGTGTTCAGGACCTCTGTCAGATCGCTGGTTTGTTTTTATTATCCCCAGAGAAGAGTAGTGGGCATGTGTTTGGCAGGTGAAAAGGGCGGTTTCTGTTTCAGAGAATTAACGATGATCCCCATGGTCATCCCGTTCCTTTAATAATCCTTTACTTCATCAGCTGGAAATCCACCATGGTTCTATATACTCCTCTTTGCGTGGGAACAGGTAACTGCCTTGTTCCAAGAAGTATGCCGCAGAGCTTTTCAAATATCCACTACGTTGAAAATTATTTGCAGATGTTCAGCTTTTCACCATAATTGTGAGAACATTTGTTTGTGCCTCCTGAAACCCAAGAAGACTGCGACGGACATAACTATGCTGAGGAGTAGCTGACTTGGTGTTGCCTATTTTTGTTAGTGGAGACTGAGAAGAAGCCATTCTTCTAAGTCTCATCCCACCACCATTTTTCCATTGTTTTAAAATGCAGGGAAATTTTGCAAGTTAGCATTATAGTTAGTAGCTGGAGGGTACGGTTTTTTTTTTGTGTGTGGTCCATGTGGATGGTGGGGGTCAGGCCCTCTGTCAGTTCGCTGGTTAGTTTTTATTATCCCCAGAGAGGAGAAGTGGGCATGTGTTTGGTAGGTGAAAAGGGCGGATTCTGTTTCAGAGAATTAACGATGATCCCCATGGTCATCCCGTTCCTTTAATAATCCTTAACTTCATCAGCTGGAAATCCACCATGGTTCTGTATACTCCTCTTTGCGTGGGAACAGGTAACTGCCTTGTTCCAAGAAGTATGCCGCAGAGCTTTTCAATTAACCACTACGTTGAAAATTATTTGCAGGTGCTCAGCGTTTCACCATAATTGTGATAACGTTTGTTTGTGCCTCCTCAAACCCAAGAATGCTGCGACGGACATAACTATGCTGAGGCGTAGCTGACTTGGTTTTGCCTATTTTTGTTAGTGGAGACTGACAAGAATCCATTCTTGTAAGTATCATCTCACCATCATTTTTCCATTGTTTAAAAATGCAGGAAAATTTAGCAAGTTAGCATTATAATTAGTAGCTGGAGGCTACGGTGTTTTTTTTTTTTTTTTCCTGTGGGGTCGGTGTGGATGTGTTGGTCAGGCCCTCTGTCAGTTCCCCGGTTGGTTTTTATTATCCCCAGGGAGGAGAAGTGGGTATTAGTATGGCAGGTGAAAACTGCGGATCTGTTTCAGAGCATTAAACAGGATCCGCATGGTAATCCCGTTCCTTTAAGAATCCTTTGCTTCATGAGCTGGGAATCCACCATGGTTCTATATACTTGTCTATGCGTGGGCACAGGAAACTGGCTAGTTCCAAGAAGTATACCTCAGAGGTTTTCAATGAACCAGTATGTTGACAATCCTTTGCAGGTTTTCAGCGTTTCACCATAATTGTGATAACGTGTGTATGTGCCTACTGAAACCAAATATGGATGCTACGGACATAACTATGCTGAGGCGTAGCTGACTTGGTGTTGCCTATTTTTGTCAGTGGAGACTGACAAGAAGCCATTCTTCTAAGTATCATCCCACCATCATTTCTCCATTGTTTAAAAATGCAGGGAAATTTTGCAAATTGGCATTATAATTAGTAGCTGGAGGGTACTTTTTTGTTTTGTGGGGTAGGTCAGGATGGGTGTTCAGGCCCTCTGTCAGATCGCTGGTTTGTTTTTATTATCCCCAGAGAAGAGTAGTGGGCATGTGTTTGGCAGGTGAAAAGGGCGGTTTCTGTTTCAGAGAATTAACGATGATCCCCATGGTCATCCCGTTCCTTTAATAATCCTTTACTTCATCAGCTGGAAATCCACCATGGTTCTATATACTCCTCTTTGCGTGGGAACAGGTACCTGGCTTGTTCCACGAATTATGCTGGAGGGTTTTCAAATTAACCAGTACGTTGAAAACTATTTGCAGGTGTTCAGCGTTTCACCATAATTGTGAGAACCTTTGTTTGTGCCTCCTGAAACCCTAGAAGTTTGCGACGGACATAACTATGCTGAGGAGTAGCTGACTTGGTGTTGCCTATTTTTGTTAGTGGAGACTGACAAGAATCCATTCTTGTAAGTATCATCTCACCATCATATTTCCATTGTTAAAAATGCAGGAAAATTTTGCAAGTTAGCATTATAATTAGTAGCTGGAGGGTACGGTTTTTTTTTGTGTGTGTGGTCGATGTGGTTGGGGGGGGGTAAGGCCCTCTGTCAGTTCACTGGTTAGTTTTTATTATCCCCAGAGAGGAGAAGTGGGCATGTGTTTGGCAGGTGAAAAGGGCGGATTGTGTTTCAGAGAATTAACGATGATCCCCATGGTCATCCCGTTCCTTTAATAATCCTTTACTTCATCAGCTGGAAATCCACCATGGTTCTATATACTCCTCTTTGCGTGGAAACAGGTAACTGGCTTGTTCCAAGAAGTATGCCGCAGAGCTTTCCAATTAACCACTACGTTGAAAATTATTTGCAGGTGTTCAGCGTTTCACCATAATTGTGAAAACCTTTGTTTGTGCCTCCTGAAACCCTAGAAGTTTGCGACGGACATAACTATGCTGAGGAGTAGCTGACTTGGTGTTGCCTATTTTTGTTAGTGGAGACTGACAAGAATCCATTCTTGTAAGTATCATCTCACCATCATATTTCCATTGTTTAAAAATGCAGGAAAATTTTGCAAGTTAGCATTATAATTAGTAGCTGGAGGGTACGTTTTTTTTTTGTGTGTGTGGTCGATGTGGTTGGGGGGGGGTAAGGCCCTCTGTCAGTTCACTGGTTAGTTTTTATTATCCCCAGAGAGGAGAAGTGGGCATGTGTTTGGCAGGTGAAAAGGGCGGATTCTGTTTCAGAGAATTAACGATGATCCCCATGGTCCTCCCGTTCCTTTAATATTCCTTTACTTCATCAGCTGGAAATCCACCATGGTTCTCTATACTCCTGTTTGCGTGGGAACAGGTAACTGCCTTGTTCCAAGAAGTATGCCGCAGAGCTTTTCAATTAACCACTACGTTGAAAATTATTTGCAGGTGTTCAGCGTTTCACCATAATTTTGATAACGTGTGTATGTCCCTCCTAAAACCCAAGAAGGCTGCGACGGACATAAGTATGCTGAGGTGTAGCTGACTTGGTGTTGCCTATTTTTGTTAGTGGAGACTGACAAGAAGCCATTCTTCTAAGACTCATCCCACCACCATTTTTCCATTGTTTTAAAATGCAGGGAAATTTTGCAAGTTAGCATTATAATTAGTAGCTGGAGGGTACGGTTTTTTTTTGTGTGTGTGGTCGATGTGGATGGGGGGGGTCAGGCCCTCTGTCAGTTCGCTGGTTAGTTTTTATTATCCCCAGAGAGGAGAAGTGGGCATGTGTTTGGCAGTGAAAAGGGCGGTTTCTGTTTCAGAAAATTAACGATGATCCCCATGGTCAACCCTTTCCTTTAATAATCGTTTACTTCATCAGCTGGAAATCCACCATGGTTCTCTATACTCCTCTTTGCGTGGGAACAGGTAACTGCCTTGTTCCAAGAAGTATGCCGCAGAGCTTTTCAATTAACCACTACGTTGAAAATTATTTGCAGGTGTTCAGCGTTTCACCATAATTGTGAAAACCTTTGTTTGTGCCTCCTGAAACTCAAGGAGGCTGCGACGGACATAACTATGCTGAGGAGTAGCTGACTTGGTGTTGCCTATTTTTGTTAGTGGAGACTGACAAGAAGCCATTCTTCTAAGTCTCATCCCACCACCATTTTTCCATTGTTTTAAAATGCAGGGAAATTTTGCAAGTTAGCATTATA
The DNA here is from genome assembly GCF_041146395.1 of Eulemur rufifrons. Taxonomy (NCBI): domain Eukaryota; kingdom Metazoa; phylum Chordata; class Mammalia; order Primates; family Lemuridae; genus Eulemur; species Eulemur rufifrons. The sequence goes on along the minus strand of NC_091012.1, from coordinate 8,205,021 downwards.
GTTAGTAGCTGGAGGGTACGGTTTTTTTTTTTGTGTGTGGTCCATGAGGATGGTGGGGGTCAGGCCCTCTGTCAGTTCGCTGGTTAGTTTTTATTATCCCCAGAGAGGAGAAGTGGGCATGTGTTTGGTAGGTGAAAAGGGCGGATTCTGTTTCAGAGAATTAACGATGATCCCCATGGTCATCCCGTTCCTTTAATAATCCTTAACTTCATCAGCTGGAAATCCACCATGGTTCTGTATACTCCTCTTTGCGTGGGAACAGGTAACTGCCTTGTTCCAAGAAGTATGCCGCAGAGCTTTTCAATTAACCACTACGTTGAAAATTATTTGCAGGTGCTCAGCGTTTCACCATAATTGTGATAACGTTTGTTTGTGCCTCCTGAAACCCAAGAAGGTTGCGACGGACATAACTATGCTGAGGCGTAGCTGACTTGGTTTTGCCTATTTTTGTTAGTGGAGTCTGACAAGAATCCATTCTTGTAAGTATCATCTCACCATCATTTTTCCATTGTTTAAAAATGCAGGAAAATTTTGCAAGTTAGCATTATAATTAGTAGCTGGAGGCTACGGTGTTTTTTTTTTTTTTTTCCTGTGGGGTCGGTGTGGATGTGTTGGTCAGGCCCTCTGTCAGTTCCCCGGTTGGTTTTTATTATCCCCAGGGAGGAGAAGTGGGTATTAGTATGGCAGGTGAAAACTGCGGATCTGTTTCAGAGCATTAAACAGGATCCGCATGGTAATCCCGTTCCTTGAAGAATCCTTTGCTTCATGAGCTGGGAATCCACCATGGTTCTATATACTTGTCTATGCGTGGGCACAGGAAACTGGCTAGTTCCAAGAAGTATGCCTCAGAGGTTTTCAATGAACCAGTATGTTGACAATCCTTTGCAGGTTTTCAGCGTTTCACCATAATTGTGATAACGTGTGTATGTGCCTACTGAAACCAAATATGGCTGCTGCGGACATAACTATGCTGAGGCGTAGCTGACTTGGTGTTGCCTATTTTTGTCAGTGGAGACTGACAAGAAGCCATTCTTCTAAGTATCATCCCACCATCATTTCTCCATTGTTTAAAAATGCAGGGAAATTTTGCAAATTGGCATTATAATTAGTAGCTGGAGGGTACTTTTTTGTTTTGTGGGGTAGGTCAGGATGGGTGTTCAGGACCTCTGTCAGATCGCTGGTTTGTTTTTATTATCCCCAGAGAAGAGTAGTGGGCATGTGTTTGGCAGGTGAAAAGGGCGGTTTCTGTTTCAGAGAATTAACGATGATCCCCATGGTCATCCCGTTCCTTTAATAATCCTTTACTTCATCAGCTGGAAATCCACCATGGTTCTCTATACTCCTCTTTGCGTGGGAACAGGTAACTGCCTTGTTCCAAGAAGTATGCCGCAGAGCTTTTCAAATATCCACTACGTTGAAAATTATTTGCAGATGTTCAGCTTTTCACCATAATTGTGAGAACATTTGTTTGTGCCTCCTGAAACCCAAGAAGACTGCGACGGACATAACTATGCTGAGGAGTAGCTGACTTGGTGTTGCCTATTTTTGTTAGTGGAGACTGACAAGCAGCCATTCTTCTAAGTCTCATCCCACCACCATTTTTCCATTGTTTTAAAATGCAGGGAAATTTTGCAAGTTAGCATTATAGTTAGTAGCTGGAGGGTACGGTTTTTTTTTTGTGTGTGGTCCATGTGGATGGTGGGGGTCAGGCCCTCTGTCAGTTCGCTGGTTAGTTTTTATTATCCCCAGAGAGGAGAAGTGGGCATGTGTTTGGTAGGTGAAAAGGGCGGATTCTGTTTCAGAGAATTAACGATGATCCCCATGGTCATCCCGTTCCTTTAATAATCCTTAACTTCATCAGCTGGAAATCCACCATGGTTCTGTATACTCCTCTTTGCGTGGGAACAGGTAACTGCCTTGTTCCAAGAAGTATGCCGCAGAGCTTTTCAATTAAGCACTACGTTGAAAATTATTTGCAGGTGCTCAGCGTTTCACCATAATTGTGATAACGTTTGTTTGTGCCTCCTGAAACCCAAGAAGGTTGCGACGGACATAACTATGCTGAGGCGTAGCTGACTTGGTTTTGCCTATTTTTGTTAGTGGAGTCTGACAAGAATCCATTCTTGTAAGTATCATCTCACCATCATTTTTCCATTGTTTAAAAATGCAGGAAAATTTTGCAAGTTAGCATTATAATTAGTAGCTGGAGGCTACGGTGTTTTTTTTTTTTTTTTTCCTGTGGGGTCGGTGTGGATGTGTTGGTCAGGCCCTCTGTCAGTTCCCCGGTTGGTTTTTATTATCCCCAGGGAGGAGAAGTGGGTATTAGTATGGCAGGTGAAAACTGCGGATCTGTTTCAGAGCATTAAACAGGATCCGCATGGTAATCCCGTTCCTTTAAGAATCCTTTGCTTCATGAGCTGGGAATCCACCATGGTTCTATATACTTGTCTATGCGTGGGCACAGGAAACTGGCTAGTTCCAAGAAGTATACCTCAGAGGTTTTCAATGAACCAGTATGTTGACAATCCTTTGCAGGTTTTCAGCGTTTCACCATAATTGTGATAACGTGTGTATGTGCCTACTGAAACCAAATATGGATGCTACGGACATAACTATGCTGAGGCGTAGCTGACTTGGTGTTGCCTATTTTTGTCAGTGGAGACTGACAAGAAGCCATTCTTCTAAGTATCATCCCACCATCATTTCTCCATTGTTTAAAAATGCAGGGAAATTTTGCAAATTGGCATTATAATTAGTAGCTGGAGGGTACTTTTTTGTTTTGTGGGGTAGGTCAGGATGGGTGTTGAGGCCCTCTGTCAGATCGCTGGTTTGTTTTTATTATCCCCAGAGAAGAGTAGTGGGCATGTGTTTGGCAGGTGAAAAGGGCGGTTTCTGTTTCAGAGAATTAACGATGATCCCCATGGTCATCCCGTTCCTTTAATAATCCTTTACTTCACCAGCTGGAAATCCACCATGGTTCTATATACTCCTCTTTGCGTGGGAACAGGTACCTGGCTTGTTCCACGAATTATGCTGGAGGGTTTTCAAATTAACCAGTACGTTGAAAACTATTTGCAGGTGTTCAGCGTTTCACCATAATTGTGAGAACCTTTGTTTGTGCCTCCTGAAACCCTAGAAGTTTGCGACGGACATAACTATGCTGAGGAGTAGCTGACTTGGTGTTGCCTATTTTTGTTAGTGGAGACTGACAAGAATCCATTCTTGTAAGTATCATCTCACCATCATATTTCCATTGTTTAAAAATGCAGGAAAATTTTGCAAGTTAGCATTATAATTAGTAGCTGGAGGGTACGGTTTTTTTTTGTGTGTGTGGTCGATGTGGTTGGGGGGGGGTAAGGCCCTCTGTCAGTTCACTGGTTAGTTTTTATTATCCCCAGAGAGGAGAAGTGGGCATGTGTTTGGCAGGTGAAAAGGGCGGATTGTGTTTCAGAGAATTAACGATGATCCCCATGGTCATCCCGTTCCTTTAATAATCCTTTACTTCATCAGCTGGAAATCCACCATGGTTCTATATACTCCTCTTTGCGTGGAAACAGGTAACTGGCTTGTTCCAAGAAGTATGCCACAGAGCTTTCCAATTAACCACTACGTTGAAAATTATTTGCAGGTGTTCAGCGTTTCACCATAATTGTGAGAACCTTTGTTTGTGCCTCCTGAAACCCTAGAAGTTTGCGACGGACATAACTATGCTGAGGAGTAGCTGACTTGGTGTTGCCTATTTTTGTTAGTGGAGACTGACAAGAATCCATTCTTGTAAGTATCATCTCACCCTCATATTTCCATTGTTTAAAAATGCAGGAAAATTTTGCAAGTTAGCATTATAATTAGTAGCTGGAGGGTACGTTTTTTTTTTGTGTGTGTGGTCGATGTGGTTGGGGGGGGGTAAGGCCCTCTGTCAGTTCACTGGTTAGTTTTTATTATCCCCAGAGAGGAGAAGTGGGCATATGTTTGGCAGGTGAAAAGGGCGGATTCTGTTTCAGAGAATTAACGATGATCCCCATGGTCCTCCCGTTCCTTTAATATTCCTTTACTTCATCAGCTGGAAATCCACCATGGTTCTCTATACTCCTGTTTGCGTGGGAACAGGTAACTGCCTTGTTACAAGAAGTATGCCGCAGAGCTTTTCAATTAACCACTACGTTGAAAATTATTTGCAGGTGTTCAGCGTTTCACCATAATTTTGATAACGTGTGTATGTCCCTCCTAAAACCCAAGAAGGCTGCGACGGACATAAGTATGCTGAGGTGTAGCTGACTTGGTGTTGCCTATTTTTGTTAGTGGAGACTGACAAGAAGCCATTCTTCTAAGACTCATCCCACCACCATTTTTCCATTGTTTTAAAATGCAGGGAAATTTTGCAAGTTAGCATTATAATTAGTAGCTGGAGGGTAGGGTTTTTTTGTGTGTGTGTGGTCGATGTGGATGGGGGGGGTCAGGCCCTCTGTCAGTTCGCTGGTTAGTTTTTATTATCCCCAGAGAGGAGAAGTGGGCATGTGTTTGGCAGTGAAAAGGGCGGTTTCTGTTTCAGAAAATTAACGATGATCCCCATGGTCAACCCTTTCCTTTAATAATCGTTTACTTCATCAGCTGGAAATCCACCATGGTTCTCTATACTCCTCTTTGCGTGGGAACAGGTAACTGCCTTGTTCCAAGAAGTATGCCGCAGAGCTTTTCAATTAACCACTACGTTGAAAATTATTTGCAGGTGTTCAGCGTTTCACCATAATTGTGAAAACCTTTGTTTGTGCCTCCTGAAACTCAAGGAGGCTGCGACGGACATAACTATGCTGAGGAGTAGCTGACTTGGTGTTGCCTATTTTTGTTAGTGGAGACTGACAAGAAGCCATTCTTCTAAGTCTCATCCCACCACCATTTTTCCATTGTTTTAAAATGCAGGGAAATTTTGCAAGTTAGCATTATAGTTAGTAGCTGGAGGGTACGGTTTTTTTTTTGTGTGTGGTCCATGTGGATGGTGGGGGTCAGGCCCTCTGTCAGTTCGCTGGTTAGTTTTTATTATCCCCAGAGAGGAGAAGTGGGCATGTGTTTGGTAGGTGAAAAGGGCGGATTCTGTTTCAGAGAATTAACGATGATCCCCATGGTCATCCCGTTCCTTTAATAATCCTTAACTTCATCAGCTGGAAATCCACCATGGTTCTGTATACTCCTCTTTGCGTGGGAACAGGTAACTGCCTTGTTCCAAGAAGTATGCCGCAGAGCTTTTCAATTAACCACTACGTTGAAAATTATTTGCAGGTGCTCAGCGTTTCACCATAATTGTGATAACGTTTGTTTGTGCCTCCTGAAACCCAAGAAGGTTGCGACGGACATAACTATGCTGAGGCGTAGCTGACTTGGTTTTGCCTATTTTTGTTAGTGGAGTCTGACAAGAATCCATTCTTGTAAGTATCATCTCACCATCATTTTTCCATTGTTTAAAAATGCAGGAAAATTTTGCAAGTTAGCATTATAATTAGTAGCTGGAGGCTACGGTGTTTTTTTTTTTTTTTCCTGTGGGGTCGGTGTGGATGTGTTGGTCAGGCCCTCTGTCAGTTCCCCGGTTGGTTTTTATTATCCCCAGGGAGGAGAAGTGGGTATTAGTATGGCAGGTGAAAACTGCGGATCTGTTTCAGAGCATTAAACAGGATCCGCATGGTAATCCCGTTCCTTTAAGAATCCTTTGCTTCATGAGCTGGGAATCCACCATGGTTCTATATACTTGTCTATGCGTGGGCACAGGAAACTGGCTAGTTCCAAGAAGTATGCCTCAGAGGTTTTCAATGAACCAGTATGTTGACAATCCTTTGCAGGTTTTCAGCGTTTCACCATAATTGTGATAACGTGTGTATGTGCCTACTGAAACCAAATATGGCTGCTACGGACATAACTATGCTGAGGCGTAGCTGACTTGGTGTTGCCTATTTTTGTCAGTGGAGACTGACAAGAAGCCATTCTTCTAAGTATCATCCCACCATCATTTCTCCATTGTTTAAAAATGCAGGGAAATTTTGCAAATTGGCATTATAATTAGTAGCTGGAGGGTACTTTTTTGTTTTGTGGGGTAGGTCAGGATGGGTGTTCAGGCCCTCTGTCAGATCGCTGGTTTGTTTTTATTATCCCCAGAGAAGAGTAGTGGGCATGTGTTTGGCAGGTGAAAAGGGCGGTTTCTGTTTCAGAGAATTAACGATGATCCCCATTTTCAACCCTTTCCTTTAATAATCGTTTACTTCATCAGCTGGAAATCCACCATGGTTCTCTATACTCCTCTTTGCGTGGGAACAGGTAACTGCCTTGTTCCAAGAAGTATGCCGCAGAGCTTTTCAATTAACCACTACGTTGAAAATTATTTGCAGGTGTTCAGCGTTTCACCATAATTGTGAAAACCTTTGTTTGTGCCTCCTGAAACTCAAGGAGGCTGCGACGGACATAACTATGCTGAGGAGTAGCTGACTTGGTGTTGCCTATTTTTGTTAGTGGAGACTGACAAGAAGCCATTCTTCTAAGTCTCATCCCACCACCATTTTTCCATTGTTTTAAAATGCAGGGAAATTTTGCAAGTTAGCATTATAGTTAGTAGCTGGAGGGTACGGTTTTTTTTTTGTGTGTGGTCCATGTGGATGGTGGGGGTCAGGCCCTCTGTCAGTTCGCTGGTTAGTTTTTATTATCCCCAGAGAGGAGAAGTGGGCATGTGTTTGGTAGGTGAAAAGGGCGGATTCTGTTTCAGAGAATTAACGATGATCCCCATGGTCATCCCGTTCCTTTAATAATCCTTAACTTCATCAGCTGGAAATCCACCATGGTTCTGTATACTCCTCTTTGCGTGGGAACAGGTAACTGCCTTGTTCCAAGAAGTATGCCGCAGAGCTTTTCAATTAACCACTACGTTGAAAATTATTTGCAGGTGCTCAGCGTTTCACCATAATTGTGATAACGTTTGTTTGTGCCTCCTGAAACCCAAGAAGGTTGCGACGGACATAACTATGCTGAGGCGTAGCTGACTTGGTTTTGCCTATTTTTGTTAGTGGAGTCTGACAAGAATCCATTCTTGTAAGTATCATCTCACCATCATTTTTCCATTGTTTAAAAATGCAGGAAAATTTTGCAAGTTAGCATTATAATTAGTAGCTGGAGGCTACGGTGTTTTTTTTTTTTTTTTCCTGTGGGGTCGGTGTGGATGTGTTGGTCAGGCCCTCTGTCAGTTCCCCGGTTGTTTTTTATTATCCCCAGGGAGGAGAAGTGGGTATTAGTATGGCAGGTGAAAACTGCGGATCTGTTTCAGAGCATTAAACAGGATCCGCATGGTAATCCCGTTCCTTTAAGAATCCTTTGCTTCATGAGCTGGGAATCCACCATGGTTCTATATACTTGTCTATGCGTGGGCACAGGAAACTGGCTAGTTCCAAGAAGTATGCCTCAGAGGTTTTCAATGAACCAGTATGTTGACAATCCTTTGCAGGTTTTCAGCGTTTCACCATAATTGTGATAACGTGTGTATGTGCCTACTGAAACCAAATATGGCTGCTACGGACATAACTATGCTGAGGCGTAGCTGACTTGGTGTTGCCTATTTTTGTCAGTGGAGACTGACAAGAAGCCATTCTTCTAAGTATCATCCCACCATCATTTCTCCATTGTTTAAAAATGCAGGGAAATTTTGCAAATTGGCATTATAATTAGTAGCTGGAGGGTACTTTTTTGTTTTGTGGGGTAGGTCAGGATGGGTGTTCAGGCCCTCTGTCAGATCGCTGGTTTGTTTTTATTATCCCCAGAGAAGAGTAGTGGGCATGTGTTTGGCAGGTGAAAAGGGCGGTTTCTGTTTCAGAGAATTAACGATGATCCCCATGGTCATCCCGTTCCTTTAATAATCCTTTACTTCATCAGCTGGAAATCCACCATGGTTCTATATACTCCTCTTTGCGTGGGAACAGGTAACTGCCTTGTTCCAAGAAGTATGCCGCAGAGCTTTTCAAATATCCACTACGTTGAAAATTATTTGCAGATTTTCAGCTTTTCACCATAATTGTGAGAACCTTTGTTTGTGCCTCCTGAAACCCAAGAAGACTGCGACGGACATCACTATGCTGAGGAGTAGCTGACTTGGTGTTGCCTATTTTTGTTAGTGGAGACTGACAAGAATCCATTCTTGTAAGTATCATCTCACCATCATATTTCCATTGTTTAAAAATGCAGGAAAATTTTGCAAGTTAGCATTATAATTAGTAGCTGGAGGGTACGGTTTTTTTTTGTGTGTGTGGTCGATGTGGTTGGGGGGGGGTAAGGCCCTCTGTCAGTTCACTGGTTAGTTTTTATTATCCCCAGAGAGGAGAAGTGGGCATGTGTTTGGCAGGTGAAAAGGGCGGATTGTGTTTCAGAGAATTAACGATGATCCCCATGGTCTTCCCGTTCCTTTAATAATCCTTTAATTCATCAGCTGGAAATCCACCATGGTTCTATATACTCCTCTTTGCGTGGGAACAGGTAACTGCCTTGTTCCAAGAAGTATGCCGCAGAGCTTTCCAATTAACCACTACGTTGAAAATTATTTGCAGGTGTTCAGCGTTTCACCATAATTGTGAGAACCTTTGTTTGTGCCTCCTGAAACCCTAGAAGTTTGCGACGGACATAACTATGCTGAGGAGTAGCTGACTTGGTGTTGCCTATTTTTGTTAGTGGAGACTGACAAGAATCCATTCTTGTAAGTATCATCTCACCATCATATTTCCATTGTTTAAAAATGCAGGAAAATTTTGCAAGTTAGCATTATAATTAGTAGCTGGAGGGTACGGTTTTTTTTTGTGTGTGTGGTCGATGTGGTTGGGGGGGGGTAAGGCCCTCTGTCAGTTCACTGGTTAGTTTTTATTATCCCCAGAGAGGAGAAGTGGGCATGTGTTTGGCAGGTGAAAAGGGCGGATTCTGTTTCAGAGAATTAACGATGATCCCCATGGTCCTCCCGTTCCTTTAATATTCCTTTACTTCATCAGCTGGAAATCCACCATGGTTCTCTATACTCCTGTTTGCGTGGGAACAGGTAACTGCCTTGTTCCAAGAAGTATGCCGCAGAGCTTTTCAATTAACCACTACGTTGAAAATTATTTGCAGGTGTTCAGCGTTTCACCATAATTTTGATAACGTGTGTATGTCCCTCCTAAAACCCAAGAAGGCTGCGACGGACATAAGTATGCTGAGGTGTAGCTGACTTGGTGTTGCCTATTTTTGTTAGTGGAGACTGACAAGAAGCCATTCTTCTAAGACTCATCCCACCACCATTTTTCCATTGTTTTAAAATGCAGGGAAATTTTGCAAGTTAGCATTATAATTAGTAGCTGGAGGGTACGGTTTTTTTTTGTGTGTGTGGTCGATGTGGATGGGGGGGGTCAGGACCTCTGTCAGTTCGCTGGTTAGTTTTTATTATCCCCAGAGAGGAGAAGTGGGCATGTGTTTGGCAGTGAAAAGGGCGGTTTCTGTTTCAGAAAATTAACGATGATCCCCATGGTCAACCCTTTCCTTTAATAATCGTTTACTTCATCAGCTGGAAATCCACCATGGTTCTCTATACTCCTCTTTGCGTGGGAACAGGTAACTGCCTTGTTCCAAGAAGTATGCCGCAGAGCTTTTCAATTAACCACTACGTTGAAAATTATTTGCAGGTGTTCAGCGTTTCACCATAATTGTGAAAACCTTTGTTTGTGCCTCCTGAAACTCAAGGAGGCTGCGACGGACATAACTATGCTGAGGAGTAGCTGACTTGGTGTTGCCTATTTTTGTTAGTGGAGACTGACAAGAAGCCATTCTTCTAAGTCTCATCCCACCACCATTTTTCCATTGTTTTAAAATGCAGGGAAATTTTGCAAGTTAGCATTATAGTTAGTAGCTGGAGGGTACGGTTTTTTCTTTGTGTGTGGTCCATGTGGATGGTGGGGGTCAGGCCCTCTGTCAGTTCGCTGGTTAGTTTTTATTATCCCCAGAGAGGAGAAGTGGGCATGTGTTTGGTAGGTGAAAAGGGCGGATTCTGTTTCAGAGAATTAACGATGATCCCCATGGTCATCCCGTTCCTTTAATAATCCTTAACTTCATCAGCTGGAAATCCATCATGGTTCTGTATACTCCTCTTTGCGTGGGAACAGGTAACTGCCTTGTTCCAAGAAGTATGCCGCAGAGCTTTTCAATTAACCACTACGTTGAAAATTATTTGCAGGTGCTCAGCGTTTCACCATAATTGTGATAACGTTTGTTTGTGCCTCCTGAAACCCAAGAAGGTTGCGACGGACATAACTATGCTGAGGCGTAGCTGACTTGGTTTTGCCTATTTTTGTTAGTGGAGTCTGACAAGAATCCATTCTTGTAAGTATCATCTCACCATCATTTTTCCATTGTTTAAAAATGCAGGAAAATTTTGCAAGTTAGCATTATAATTAGTAGCTGGAGGCTACGGTGTTTTTTTTTTTTTTTTCCTGTGGGGTCGGTGTGGATGTGTTGGTCAGGCCCTCTGTCAGTTCCCCGGTTGGTTTTTATTATCCCCAGGGAGGAGAAGTGGGTATTAGTATGGCAGGTGAAAACTGCGGATCTGTTTCAGAGCATTAAACAGGATCCGCATGGTAATCCCGTTCCTTTAAGAATCCTTTGCTTCATGAGCTGGGAATCCACCATGGTTCTATATACTTGTCTATGCGTGGGCACAGGAAACTGGCTAGTTCCAAGAAGTATGCCTCAGAGGTTTTCAATGAACCAGTATGTTGACAATCCTTTGCAGGTTTTCAGCGTTTCACCATAATTGTGATAACGTGTGTATGTGCCTACTGAAACCAAATATGGCTGCTACGGACATAACTATGCTGAGGCGTAGCTGACTTGGTGTTGCCTATTTTTGTCAGTGGAGACTGACAAGAAGCCATTCTTCTAAGTATCATCCCACCATCATTTCTCCATTGTTTAAAAATGCAGGGAAATTTTGCAAATTGGCATTATAATTAGTAGCTGGAGGGTACTTTTTTGTTTTGTGGGGTCGGTCAGGATGGGTGTTCAGGCCCTCTGTCAGATCGCTGGTTTGTTTTTATTATCCCCAGAGAAGAGTAGTGGGCATGTGTTTGGCAGGTGAAAAGGGCGGTTTCTGTTTCAGAGAATTAACGATGATCCCCATGGTCATCCCGTTCCTTTAATAATCCTTTACTTCATCAGCTGGAAATCCACCATGGTTCTATATACTCCTCTTTGCGTGGGAACAGGTAACTGCCTTGTTCCAAGAAGTATGCCGCAGAGCTTTTCAAATATCCACTACGTTGAAAATTATTTGCAGATGTTCAGCTTTTCACCATAATTGTGAGAACCTTTGTTTGTGCCTCCTGAAACCCAAGAAGACTGCGACGGACATAACTATGCTGAGGAGTAGCTGACTTGGTGTTGCCTATTTTTGTTAGTGGAGACTGACAAGAATCCATTCTTGTAAGTATCATCTCACCATCATATTTCCATTGTTTAAAAATGCAGGAAAATTTTGCAAGTTAGCATTATAGTTAGTAGCTGGAGGGTACGGTTTTTTTTTGTGTGTGTGGTCGATGTGGTTGGGGGGGGGTAAGGCCCTCTGTCAGTTCACTGGTTAGTTTTTATTATCCCCAGAGAGGAGAAGTGGGCATGTGTTTGGCAGGTGAAAAGGGCGGATTGTGTTTCAGAGAATTAACGATGATCCCCATGGTCATCCCGTTCCTTTAATAATCCTTTACTTCATCAGCTGGAAATCCACCATGGTTCTATATACTCCTCTTTGCGTGGGAACAGGTAACTGGCTTGTTCCAAGAAGTATGCCGCAGAGCTTTCCAATTAACCACTACGTTGAAAATTATTTGCAGGTGTTCAGCGTTTCACCATAATTGTGAGAACCTTTGTTTGTGCCTCCTGAAACCCTAGAAGTTTGCGACGGACATAACTATGCTGAGGAGTAGCTGACTTGGTGTTGCCTATTTTTGTTAGTGGAGACTGACAAGAATCCATTCTTGTAAGTATCATCTCACCATCATATTTCCATTGTTTAAAAATGCAGGAAAATTTTGCAAGTTAGCATTATAATTAGTAGCTGGAGGGTACGGTTTTTTTTTGTGTGTGTGGTCGATGTGGTTGGGGGGGGGTAAGGCCCTCTGTCAGTTCACTGGTTAGTTTTTATTATCCCCAGAGAGGAGAAGTGGGCATGTGTTTGGCAGGTGAAAAGGGCGGATTCTGTTTCAGAGAATTAACGATGATCCCCATGGTCCTCCCGTTCCTTTAATATTCCTTTACTTCATCAGCTGGAAATCCACCATGGTTCTCTATACTCCTGTTTGCGTGGGAACAGGTAACTGCCTTGTTCCAAGAAGTATGCCGCAGAGCTTTTCAATTAACCACTACGTTGAAAATTATTTGCAGGTGTTCAGCGTTTCACCATAATTTTGATAACGTGTGTATGTCCCTCCTAAAACCCAAGAAGGCTGCGACGGACATAAGTATGCTGAGGTGTAGCTGACTTGGTGTTGCCTATTTTTGTTAGTGGAGACTGACAATAAGCCATTCTTCTAAGACTCATCCCACCACCATTTTTCCATTGTTTTAAAATGCAGGGAAATTTTGCAAGTTAGCATTATAATTAGTAGCTGGAGGGTACGGTTTTTTTTTGTGTGTGTGGTCGATGTGGATGGGGGGGGTCAGGCCCTCTGTCAGTTCGCTGGTTAGTTTTTATTATCCCCAGAGAGGAGAAGTGGGCATGTGTTTGGCAGTGAAAAGGGCGGTTTCTGTTTCAGAAAATTAACGATGATCCCCATGGTCAACCCTTTCCTTTAATAATCGTTTACTTCATCAGCTGGAAATCCACCATGGTTCTCTATACTCCTCTTTGCGTGGGAACAGGTAACTGCCTTGTTCCAAGAAGTATGCCGCAGAGCTTTTCAATTAACCACTACGTTGAAAATTATTTGCAGGTGTTCAGCGTTTCACCATAATTGTGAAAACCTTTGTTTGTGCCTCCTGAAACTCAAGGAGGCTGCGACGGACATAACTATGCTGAGGAGTAGCTGACTTGGTGTTGCCTATTTTTGTTAGTGGAGACTGACAAGAAGCCATTCTTCTAAGTCTCATCCCACCACCATTTTTCCATTGTTTTAAAATGCAGGGAAATTTTGCAAGTTAGCATTATAGTTAGTAGCTGGAGGGTACGGTTTTTTTTTTTGTGTGTGGTCCATGTGGATGGTGGGGGTCAGGCCCTCTGTCAGTTCGCTGGTTAGTTTTTATTATCCCCAGAGAGGAGAAGTGGGCATGTGTTTGGTAGGTGAAAAGGGCGGATTCTGTTTCAGAGAATTAACGATGATCCCCATGGTCATCCCGTTCCTTTAATAATCCTTAACTTCATCAGCTGGAAATCCACCATGGTTCTGTATACTCCTCTTTGCGTGGGAACAGGTAACTGCCTTGTTCCAAGAAGTATGCCGCAGAGCTTTTCAATTAACCACTACGTTGAAAATTATTTGCAGGTGCTCAGCGTTTCACCATAATTGTGATAACGTTTGTTTGTGCCTCCTGAAACCCAAGAAGGTTGCGACGGACATAACTATGCTGAGGCGTAGCTGACTTGGTTTTGCCTATTTTTGTTAGTGGAGTCTGACAAGAATCCATTCTTGTAAGTATCATCTCACCATCATTTTTCCATTGTTTAAAAATGCAGGAAAATTTTGCAAGTTAGCATTATAATTAGTAGCTGGAGGCTACGGTGTTTTTTTTTTTTTTTTCCTGTGGGGTCGGTGTGGATGTGTTGGTCAGGCCCTCTGTCAGTTCCCCGGTTGGTTTTTATTATCCCCAGGGAGGAGAAGTGGGTATTAGTATGGCAGGTGAAAACTGCGGATCTGTTTCAGAGCATTAAACAGGATCCGCATGGTAATCCCTTTCCTTTAAGAATCCTTTGCTTCATGAGCTGGGAATCCACCATGGTTCTATATACTTGTCTATGCGTGGGCACAGGAAACTGGCTAGTTCCAAGAAGTATGCCTCAGAGGTTTTCAATGAACCAGTATGTTGACAATCCTTTGCAGGTTTTCAGCGTTTCACCATAATTGTGATAACGTGTGTATGTGCCTACTGAAACCAAATATGGATGCTACGGACATAACTATGCTGAGGCGTAGCTGACTTGGTGTTGCCTATTTTTGTCAGTGGAGACTGACAAGAAGCCATTCTTCTAAGTATCATCCCACCATCATTTCTCCATTGTTTAAAAATGCAGGGAAATTTTGCAAATTGGCATTATAATTAGTAGCTGGAGGGTACTTTTTTGTTTTGTGGGGTAGGTCAGGATGGGTGTTCAGGCCCTCTGTGAGATCGCTGGTTTGTTTTTATTATCCCCAGAGAAGAGTAGTGGGCATGTGTTTGGCAGGTGAAAAGGGCGGTTTCTGTTTCAGAGAATTAACGATGATCCCCATGGTCATCCCGTTCCTTTAATAATCCTTTACTTCATCAGCTGGAAATCCACCATGGTTCTATATACTCCTCTTTGCGTGGGAACAGGTAACTGCCTTGTTCCAAGAAGTATGCCGCAGAGCTTTTCAAATATCCACTACGTTGAAAATTATTTGCAGATGTTCAGCTTTTCACCATAATTGTGAGAACATTTGTTTGTGCCTCCTGAAACCCAAGAAGACTGCGACGGACATAACTATGCTGAGGAGTAGCTGACTTGGTGTTGCCTATTTTTGTTAGTGGAGACTGACAAGAAGCCATTCTTCTAAGTATCATCCCACCACCATTTTTCCATTGTTTTAAAATGCAGGGAAATTTTGCAAGTTAGCATTATAATTAGTAGCTGGAGGGTACGGTTTTTTTTTTTGTGTGTGTGGTCGATGTGGATGGGGGGGGTCAGGCCGCTGTCAGTTCGCTGGTTAGTTTTTATTATCCCCAGAGAGGAGAAGTGGGCATGTGTTTGGCAGGTGAAAAGGGCGGATTCTGTTTCAGAGAATTAACGATGATCCCCATGGTCATCCCGTTCCTTTAATAATCCTTTCCTTCATCAGCTGGAAATCCACCATGGTTCTGTATACTCCTCTTTGCGTGGGAACAGGTAACTGCCTTGTTCCAAGAAGTATGCCGCAGAGCTTTTCAATTAACCACTACGTTGAAAATTATTTGCAGGTGTTCAGCGTTTCACCATAATTGTGATAACGTTTGTTTGTGCCTCCTGAAACCCAAGAAGGCTGCGATGGACATAGCTATGCTGAGGAGTAGCTAACTTGGTGTTGCCTATTTTTGTTAGTGGAGACTGACAAGAAGCCATTCTTCTAAGACTCATCCCACCACCATTTTTCCATTGTTTTAAAATGCAGGGAAATTTTGCAAGTTAGCATTATAATTAGTAGCTGGAGGGTACGGTTTTTTTTTGTGTGTGTGGTCGATGTGGATGGGGGGGGTCAGGCCCTCTGTCAGTTCGCTGGTTAGTTTTTATTATCCCCAGAGAGGAGAAGTGGGCATGTGTTTGGCAGTGAAAAGGGCGGTTTCTGTTTCAGAAAATTAACGATGATCCCCATGGTCAACCCTTTCCTTTAATAATCGTTTACTTCATCAGCTGGAAATCCACCATGGTTCTCTATACTCCTCTTTGCGTGGGAACAGGTAACTGCCTTGTTCCAAGAAGTATGCCGCAGAGCTTTTCAATTAACCACTACGTTGAAAATTATTTGCAGGTGTTCAGCGTTTCACCATAATTGTGAAAACCTTTGTTTGTGCCTCCTGAAACTCAAGGAGGCTGCGACGGACATAACTATGCTGAGGAGTAGCTGACTTGGTGTTGCCTATTTTTGTTAGTGGAGACTGACAAGAAGCCATTCTTCTAAGTCTCATCCGACCACCATTTTTCCATTGTTTTAAAATGGAGGGAAATTTTGCAAGTTAGCATTATAGTTAGTAGCTGGAGGGTACGGTTTTTTTTTTGTGTGTGGTCCATGTGGATGGTGGGGGTCAGGCCCTATGTCAGTTCGCTGGTTAGTTTTTATTATCCCCAGAGAGGAGAAGTGGGCATGTGTTTGGTAGGTGAAAAGGGCGGATTCTGTTTCAGAGAATTAACGATGATCCCCATGGTCATCCCGTTCCTTTAATAATCCTTAACTTCATCAGCTGGAAATCCACCATGGTTCTGTATACTCCTCTTTGCGTGGGAACAGGTAACTGCCTTGTTCCAAGAAGTATGCCGCAGAGCTTTTCAATTAACCACTACGTTGAAAATTATTTGCAGGTGCTCAGCGTTTCACCATAATTGTGATAACGTTTGTTTGTGCCTCCTGAAACCCAAGAAGGTTGCGACGGACATAACTATGCTGAGGCGTAGCTGACTTGGTTTTGCCTATTTTTGTTAGTGGAGTCTGACAAGAATCCATTCTTGTAAGTATCATGTCACCATCATTTTTCCATTGTTTAAAAATGCAGGAAAATTTTGCAAGTTAGCATTATAATTAGTAGCTGGAGGCTACGGTGTTTTTTTTTTTTTTTTCCTGTGGGGTCGGTGTGGATGTGTTGGTCAGGCCCTCTGTCAGTTCCCCGGTTGGTTTTTATTATCCCCAGGGAGGAGAAGTGGGTATTAGTATGGCAGGTGAAAACTGCGGATCTGTTTCAGAGCATTAAACAGGATCCGCATGGTAATCCCGTTCCTTTAAGAATCCTTTGCTTCATGAGCTGGGAATCCACCATGGTTCTATATACTTGTCTATGCGTGGGCACAGGAAACTGGCTAGTTCCAAGAAGTATGCCTCAGAGGTTTTCAATGAACCAGTATGTTGACAATCCTTTGCAGGTTTTCAGCGTTTCACCATAATTGTAATAACGTGTGTATGTGCCTACTGAAACCAAATATGGATGCTACGGACATAACTATGCTGAGGCGTAGCTGACTTGGTGTTGCCTATTTTTGTCAGTGGAGACTGACAAGAAGCCATTCTTCTAAGTATCATCCCACCATCATTTCTCCATTGTTTAAAAATGCAGGGAAATTTTGCAAATTGGCATTATAATTAGTAGCTGGAGGGTACTTTTTTGTTTTGTGGGGTAGGTCAGGATGGGTGTTCAGGCCCTCTGTCAGATCGCTGGTTTGTTTTTATTATCCCCAGAGAAGAGTAGTGGGCATGTGTTTGGCAGGTGAAAAGGGCGGTTTCTGTTTCAGAGAATTAACGATGATCCCCATGGTCATCCCGTTCCTTTAATAATCCTTTACTTCATCAGCTGGAAATCCACCATGGTTCTATATACTCCTCTTTGGGTGGGAACAGGTAACTGCCTTGTTCCAAGAAGTATGCCGCAGAGCTTTTCAAATATCCACTACGTTGAAAATTATTTGCAGATTTTCAGCTTTTCACCATAATTGTGAGAACATTTGTTTGTGCCTCCTGAAACCCAAGAAGACTGCGACGGACATAACTATGCTGAGGAGTAGCTGACTTGGTGTTGCCTATTTTTGTTAGTGGAGACTGACAAGAAGCCATTCTTCTAAGTCTCATCCCACCACCATTTTTCCATTGTTTTAAAATGCAGGGAAATTTTGCAAGTTAGCATTATAGTTAGTAGCTGGAGGGTACGGTTTTTTTTGTGTGTGTGGTCCATGTGGATGGTGGGGGTCAGGCCCTCTGTCAGTTCGCTGGTTAGTTTTTATTATCCCCAGAGAGCAGAAGTGGGCATGTGTTTGGTAGGTGAAAAGGGCGGATTCTGTTTCAGAGAATTAACGATGATCCCCATGGTCATCCCGTTCCTTTAATAATCCTTAACTTCATCAGCTGGAAATCCACCATGGTTCTGTATACTCCTCTTTGCGTGGGAACAGGTAACTGCCTTGTTCCAAGAAGTATGCCGCAGAGCTTTTCAATTAACCACTACGTTGAAAATTATTTGCAGGTGCTCAGCGTTTCACCATAATTGTGATAACGTTTGTTTGTGCCTCCTGAAACCCAAGAAGATTGCGACGGACATAACTATGCTGAGGCGTAGCTGACTTGGTTTTGTCTATTTTTGTTAGTGGAGTCTGACAAGAATCCATTCTTGTAAGTATCATCTCACCATCATTTTTCCATTGTTTAAAAATGCAGGAAAATTTTGCAAGTTAGCATTATAATTAGTAGCTGGAGGCTACGGTGTTTTTTTTTTTTTTTTTTCCTGTGGGGTCGGTGTGGATGTGTTGGTCAGGCCCTCTGTCAGTTCCCTGGTTGGTTTTTATTATCCCCAGGGAGGAGAAGTGGGTATTAGTATGGCAGGTGAAAACTGCGGATCTGTTTCAGAGCATTAAACAGGATCCGCATGGTAATCCCGTTCCTTTAAGAATCCTTTGCTTCATGAGCTGGGAATCCACCATGGTTCTATATACTTGTCTATGCGTGGGCACAGGAAACTGGCTAGTTCCAAGAAGTATGCCTCAGAGGTTTTCAATGAACCAGTATGTTGACAATCCTTTGCAGGTTTTCAGCGTTTCACCATAATTGTGATAACGTGTGTATGTGCCTACTGAAACCAAATATGGATGCTACGGACATAACTATGCTGAGGCGTAGCTGACTTGGTGTTGCCTATTTTTGTCAGTGGAGACTGACAAGAAGCCATTCTTCTAAGTATCATCCCACCATCATTTCTCCATTGTTTAAAAATGCAGGGAAATTTTGCAAATTGGCATTATAATTAGTAGCTGGAGGGTACTTTTTTGTTTTGTGGGGTAGGTCAGGATGGGTGTTCAGGCCCTCTGTCAGATCGCTGGTTTGTTTTTATCATCCCCAGAGAAGAGTAGTGGGCATGTGTTTGGCAGGTGAAAAGGGCGGTTTCTGTTTCAGAGAATTAACGATGATCCCCATGGTCATCCCGTTCCTTTAATAATCCTTTACTTCATCAGCTGGAAATCCACCATGGTTCTATATACTCCTCTTTGCGTGGGAACAGGTAACTGCCTTGTTCCAAGAAGTATGCCGCAGAGCTTTTCAAATATCCACTACGTTGAAAATTATTTGCAGATGTTCAGCTTTTCACCATAATTGTGAGAACATTTTTTTGTGCCTCCTGAAACCCAAGAAGACTGCGACGGACATAACTATGCTGAGGAGTAGCTGACTTGGTGTTGCCTATTTTTGTTAGTGGAGACTGACAAGAAGCCATTCTTCTAAGTCTCATCCCACCACCATTTTTCCATTGTTTTAAAATGCAGGGAAATTTTGCAAGTTAGCATTATAATTAGTAGCTGGAGGGTACGGTTTTTTTTTTTGTGTGTGTGGTCGATGTGGATGGGGGGGGGTCAGGCCCTCTGTCAGTTCGCTGGTTAGTTTTTATTATCCCCAGAGAGGAGAAGTGGGCATGTGTTTGGCAGGTGAAAAGGGCGGATTCTGTTTCAGAGAATTAACGATGATCCCCATGGTCATCCCGTTCCTTTAATAATCCTTTCCTTCATCAGCTGGAAATCCACCATGGTTCTGTATACTCCTCTTTGCGTGGGAACAGGTAACTGCCTTGTTCCAAGAAGTATGCCGCAGAGCTTTTCAATTAACCACTACGTTGAAAATTATTTGCAGGTGCTCAGCGTTTCACCATAATTGTGATAACGTTTGTTTGTGCCTCCTGAAACCCAAGAAGGTTGCGACGGACATAACTATGCTGAGGCGTAGCTGACTTGGTTTTGTCTATTTTTGTTAGTGGAGTCTGACAAGAATCCATTCTTGTAAGTATCATCTCACCATCATTTTTCCATTGTTTAAAAATGCAGGAAAATTTTGCAAGTTAGCATTATAATTAGTGGCTGGAGGCTACGGTGTTTTTTTTTTTTTTTTTCCTGTGGGGTCGGTGTGGATGTGTTGGTCAGGCCCTCTGTCAGTTCCCTGGTTGGTTTTTATTATCCCCAGGGAGGAGAAGTGGGTATTAGTATGGCAGGTGAAAACTGCGGATCTGTTTCAGAGCATTAAACAGGATCCGCATGGTAATCCCGTTCCTTTAAGAATCCTTTGCTTCATGAGCTGGGAATCCACCATGGTTCTATATACTTGTCTATGCGTGGGCACAGGAAACTGGCTAGTTCCAAGAAGTATGCCTCAGAGGTTTTCAATGAACCAGTATGTTGACAATCCTTTGCAGGTTTTCAGCGTTTCACCATAATTGTGATAACGTGTGTATGTGCCTACTGAAACCAAATATGGATGCTACGGACATAACTATGCTGAGGCGTAGCTGACTTGGTGTTGCCTATTTTTGTCAGTGGAGACTGACAAGAAGCCATTCTTCTAAGTATCATCCCACCATCATTTCTCCATTGTTTAAAAATGCAGGGAAATTTTGCAAATTGGCATTATAATTAGTAGCTGGAGGGTACTTTTTTGTTTTGTGGGGTAGGTCAGGATGGGTGTTCAGGCCCTCTGTCAGATCGCTGGTTTGTTTTTATCATCCCCAGAGAAGAGTAGTGGGCATGTGTTTGGCAGGTGAAAAGGGCGGTTTCTGTTTCAGAGAATTAACGATGATCCCCATGGTCATCCCGTTCCTTTAATAATCCTTTACTTCATCAGCTGGAAATCCACCATGGTTCTATATACTCCTCTTTGCGTGGGAACAGGTAACTGCCTTGTTCCAAGAAGTATGCCGCAGAGCTTTTCAAATATCCACTACGTTGAAAATTATTTGCAGATGTTCAGCTTTTCACCATAATTGTGAGAACATTTTTTTGTGCCTCCTGAAACCCAAGAAGACTGCGACGGACATAACTATGCTGAGGAGTAGCTGACTTGGTGTTGCCTATTTTTGTTAGTGGAGACTGACAAGAAGCCATTCTTCTAAGTCTCATCCCACCACCATTTTTCCATTGTTTTAAAATGCAGGGAAATTTTGCAAGTTAGCATTATAATTAGTAGCTGGAGGGTACGGTTTTTTTTTTTGTGTGTGTGGTCGATGTGGATGGGGGGGGGTCAGGCCCTCTGTCAGTTCGCTGGTTAGTTTTTATTATCCCCAGAGAGGAGAAGTGGGCATGTGTTTGGCAGGTGAAAAGGGCGGATTCTGTTTCAGAGAATTAACGATGATCCCCATGGTCATCCCGTTCCTTTAATAATCCTTTCCTTCATCAGCTGGAAATCCACCATGGTTCTGTATACTCCTCTTTGCGTGGGAACAGGTAACTGCCTTGTTCCAAGAAGTATGCCGCAGAGCTTTTCAATTAACCACTACGTTGAAAATTATTTGCAGGTGTTCAGCGTTTCACCATAATTGTGATAACGTTTGTTTGTGCCTCCTGAAACCCAAGAAGGCTGCGATGGACATAGCTATGCTGAGGAGTAGCTGACTTTGTGTTGCCTATTTTTGTTAGTGGAGACTGACAAGAAGCCATTCTTCTAAGTATCATCCCACCACCATTTTTCCATTGTTTTAAAATGCAGGGAAATTTTGCAAGTTAGCATTATAATTAGTAGCTGGAGGGTACGGTTTTTTTGTGTGTGTGTGGTCGATGTGGATGGTGGGGTCAGGCCCTCTGTCAGTTCGCTCGTTAGTTTTTATTATCCCCAGAGAGGAGAAGTGGGCATGTGTTTGGCAGGTGAAAAGGGCGGATTCTGTTTCAGAGAATTAACGATGATCCCCATGGTCATCCCGTTCCTTTAATAATCCTTTACTTCATCAGCTGGAAATCCACCATGGTTCTATATACTCCTCTTTGCGTGGGAACAGGTAACTGGCTTGTTCCAAGAAGTATGCCGCAGAGCTTTTCAATTAACCACTACGTTGAAAATTATTTGCAGGTGTTCAGCGTTTTACCATAATTGTGAGAACCTTTGTTTGTGCCTCCTGAAACCCTAGAAGGCTGCGACGGACATAACTATACTGAGGAGTAGCTGACTTGGTGTTGCCTATTTTTGTTAGTGGAGACTGACAAGAAGCCATTCTTCTAAGTATCATCCCACCACCATTTTTCCATTGTTTTAAAATGCAGGGAAATTTTGCAAGTTAGCATTATAATTAGTAGCTGGAGGGTACGGTTTTTTTTTTGTGTGTGTGGTCGATGTGGATGGGGGGGTCAGGCCCTCTGTCAGTTCACTGGTTAGTTTTTATTATCCCCAGAGAGGAGAAGTGGGCATGTGTTTGGCAGGTGAAAAGGGCGGATTCTGTTTCAGAGAATTAACGATGATCCCCATGGTCATCCCGTTCCTTTAATAATCCTTTACTTCATCAGCTGGAAATCCACCATGGTTTTATATACTCCTCTTTGCGTGGGAACAGGTAACTGGCTTGTTCCAAGAAGTATTCCACAGAGCTTTTCAATTAACCACTACGTTGAAAATTATTTGCAGGTGTTCAGCGTTTTACCATAATTGTGAGAACATTTGTTTGTGCCTCCTGAAACCCTAGAAGCCTGCGACAGACATATTATGCTGAGGAGTAGCTGACTTGGTGTTGCCTATTTTTGTTAGTGGAGACTGACAAGAAGCCATTCTTCTAAGTCTCATCCCACCACCATTTTTCCATTGTTTTAAAATGCAGGGAAATTTTGCAAGTTAGCATTATAATTAGTAGCTGGAGGGTACGGTTTTTTTTTTTGTGTGTGGTCGATGTGGATGGTGGGGGTCAGGCCCTCTGTCAGTTCGCTGGTTAGTTTTTAATATCCCCAGAGAGGAGAAGTGGGCATGTGTTTGGCAGGTGAAAAGGGCGGATTCTGTTTCAGAGAATTAACGATGATCCCCATGGTCATCCCGTTCCTTTAATAATCCTTTACTTCATCAGCTGGAAATCCACCATGGTTCTATATACTCCTGTTTGCGTGGGAACAGGTAACTGGATTGTTCCAAGAAGTATGCCGCAGAGCTTTTCAATTAACCAGTACGTTGAAAATTATTTGCAGGTGTTCAGAGTTCTACCATAATTGTCAGAAACTTTGTTTGTGCGTCCTGAAACCCTAGAAGGCTGCGACGGACATAACTATGCTGAGGAGTAGCTGACTTGGTTTTGCCTATTTTTGTTAGTGCAGACTGACAAGAATCCATTCTTGTAAGTATCATCTCACCATCATTTTTCCATTGTTTAAAAATGCAGGAAAATTTTGCAAGTTAGCATTATAATTAGTAGCTGGAGGCTACGGTGTTTTTTTTTTTTTTCCTGTGGGGTCGGTGTGGATGTGTTGGTCAGGCCCTCTGTCAGTTCCCCGGTTGGTTTTTATTATCCCCAGAGAGGAGAAGTGGGTATTAGTATGGCAGGTGAAAACTGCAGATCTGTTTCAGAGAATTAAACAGGATCCAAATGGTAATCCCGTTCCTTTAAGAATCCTTTGCTTCATGAGCTGGGAATCCACCATGGTTCTATATACTTGTCTATGCGTGGGCACAGGAAACTGGCTAGTTCCAAGAAGTATGCCTCAGAGCTTTTCAATTAACCAGTATGTTGACAATCCTTTGCAGGTTTTCAGCGTTTCACCATAATTGTTATAACGTGTGTTTGTGCCTCCTGAAACCCAAGAAGGCTGCGATGGACGTAGCTATGCTGAGGAGTAGCTGACTTGGTGTTGCCTATTTTTGTTAGTGGAGACTGACAAGAAGCCATTCTTCTAAGTATCATCCCACCACCATTTTTCCATTGTTTTAAAATGCAGGGAAATTTTGCAAGTTAGCATTATAATTAGTAGCTGGAGGGTACGCTATTTTTTTTGTGTGTGTGGTCGATGTGGATGGGGTGATCAGGCCCTCTGTCAGTTCGCTGGTTAGTTTTTATTATCCCCAGAGAGGAGAAGTGGGCATGTGTTTGGCAGGTGAAAAGGGCGGATTCTGTTTCAGAGAATTAACGATGATCCCCATGGTCATCCCGTTCCTTTAATAATCCTTTACTTCATCAGCTGGCAATCCACCATGGTTCTCTATACTCCTCTTTGCGTGGGAACAGGTAACTGCCTTGTTCCAAGAAGTATGCCGCAGAGCTTTTCAATTAACCACTACGTTGAAAATTATTTGCAGGTGTTCAGCATTTCACCATAATTGTGATAACGTTTGTTTGTGCCTCCTGAAACCCAAGAAGGCTGCGATGGACATAGCTATGCTGAGGAGTAGCTGACTTGGTGTTGCCTATTTTTGTTAGTGGAGACTGACAAGAAGCCATTCTTCTAAGTATCATCCCACCACCATTTTTCCATTGTTTTAAAATGCAGGGAAATTTTGCAAGTTAGCATTATAATTAGTAGCTGGAGGGTACGGTTTTTTTTGTGTGTGTGGTCGATGTGGATGGGGTGATCAGGCCCTCTGTCAGTTCGCTGGTTAGTTTTTATTATCCCCAGAGAGGAGAAGTGGGCATGTGTTTGGCAGGTGAAAAGGGCGGATTCTTTTTCAGAGAATTAAACAGGATCCGCATGGTCATCTCATTCCTTTAAGAATCCTTTGCTTCATCAGGTGGGATTCCACCATGTTTCTATATACTCCTCTATGCGTGGGCACAGGTACCTGGCTTGTTCCAAGAATTATGCGGGCGAGTTTTCAAATTAACCAGTACGTTGAAAATTATTTGCAGGTTTTCAGCGTTTCACCATAATTTTGATAACGTTTGTATGTCCCTCCTGAAACCCAAGAAGCCTGCGACGGACATAACGATGCTGAGGAGTAGCTGACTTGGTGTTGCCTATTTTTGTTAGTGGAGACAGACAAGAAGCCATTCTTCTAAGTATGATCCCACCACCATTTTTCCATTGTTTTAAAATGCAGGGAAATTTTGCAAGTTAGCATTATAATTAGTAGCTGGAGGGTACGGTTTTTTTTGTGGGTGTGGTCGATGTGGATGGGGGGGGGTCAGGCCCTCTGTCAGTTCGCTGGTTAGTTTTTATTATCCCCAGAGAGGAGAAGTGGGCATGTGTTTGGCAGGTGAAAAGGGCGGATTCTTTTTCAGAGAATTAAAGATGATCCCCATGGTCATCCCGTTCCTTTAATAATCCTTTACTTCATCAGCTGGAAATCCACCATGGTTCTCTATACTCCTCTTTGCGTGGGAACAGGTAACTGCCTTGTTCCAAGAAGTATGCCGCAGAGCTTTTCAATTAACCACTACGTTGAAAATTATTTGCAGGTGTTCAGCGTTTCACCATAATTGTGATAACGTTTGTTTGTGCCTCCTGAAACCCAAGAAGGCTGCGATGGACATAGCTATGTTGAGGAGTAGCTGACTTGTTGTTGCCTATTTTTGTTAGTGGAGACTGACAAGAAGCCATTCTTCTAAGTATCATCCCACCACCATATTTCCATTGTTTTAAAATGCAGGGAAATTTTGCAAGTTAGCATTATAATTAGTAGCTGGAGGGTACGGTTTTTTTGTGTGTGTGTGGTCGATGTGGATGGTGGGGTCAGGCCCTCTGTCAGTTCGCTCGTTAGTTTTTATTATCCCCAGAGAGGAGAAGTGGGCATGTGTTTGGCAGGTGAAAAGGGCGGATTCTGTTTCAGAGAATTAACGATGATCCCCATGGTCATCCCGTTCCTTTAATAATCCTTTACTTCATCAGCTGGAAATCCACCATGGTTCTATATACTCCTCTTTGCGTGGGAACAGGTAACTGGCTTGTTCCAAGAAGTATGCCGCAGAGCTTTTCAATTAACCACTACGTTGAAAATTATTTGCAGGTGTTCAGCGTTTTACCATAATTG
Source organism: Eulemur rufifrons (assembly GCF_041146395.1). Lineage (NCBI taxonomy): Eukaryota > Metazoa > Chordata > Mammalia > Primates > Lemuridae > Eulemur > Eulemur rufifrons. The sequence continues at coordinate 8,179,405 of NC_091012.1, read as the reverse complement.
TGAGAACCTTTGTTTGTGCCTCCTGAAACCCTAGAAGGCTGCGACGGACATAACTATACTGAGGAGTAGCTGACTTGGTGTTGCCTATTTTTGTTAGTGGAGACTGACAAGAAGCCATTCTTCTAAGTATCATCCCACCACCATTTTTCCATTGTTTTAAAATGCAGGGAAATTTTGCAAGTTAGCATTATAATTAGTAGCTGGAGGGTACGGTTTTTTTTTTGTGTGTGTGGTCGATGTGGATGGGGGGGTCAGGCCCTCTGTCAGTTCGCTGGTTAGTTTTTATTATCCCCAGAGAGGAGAAGTGGGCATGTGTTTGGCAGGTGAAAAGGGCGGATTCTGTTTCAGAGAATTAACGATGATCCCCATGGTCATCCCGTTCCTTTAATAATCCTTTACTTCATCAGCTGGAAATCCACCATGGTTTTATATACTCCTCTTTGCGTGGGAACAGGTAACTGGCTTGTTCCAAGAAGTATTCCACAGAGCTTTTCAATTAACCACTACGTTGAAAATTATTTGCAGGTGTTCAGCGTTTTACCATAATTGTGAGAACATTTGTTTGTGCCTCCTGAAACCCTAGAAGCCTGCGACAGACATATTATGCTGAGGAGTAGCTGACTTGGTGTTGCCTATTTTTGTTAGTGTAGACTGACAAGAAGCCATTCTTCTAAGTATCATCCCACCACCATTTTTCCATTGTTTTAAAATGCAGGGAAATTTTGCAAGTTAGCATTATAATTAGTAGCTGGAGGGTACGGTTTTTTTTTTTGTGTGTGGTCGATGTGGATGGTGGGGGTCAGGCCCTCTGTGAGTTCGCTGGTTAGTTTTTAATATCCCCAGAGAGGAGAAGTGGGCATGTGTTTGGCAGGTGAAAAGGGCGGATTCTGTTTCAGAGAATTAACGATGATCCCCATGGTCATCCCGTTCCTTTAATAATCCTTTACTTCATCAGCTGGAAATCCACCATGGTTCTATATACTCCTGTTTGCGTGGGAACAGGTAACTGGATTGTTCCAAGAAGTATGCCGCAGAGATTTTCAATTAACCAGTACGTTGAAAATTATTTGCAGGTGTTCAGCGTTCTACCATAATTGTCAGAAACTTTGTTTGTGTCTCCTGAAACCCTAGAAGGCTGCGACGGACATAACTATGCTGAGGAGTAGCTGACTTGGTTTTGCCTATTTTTGTTAGTGCAGACTGACAAGAATCCATTCTTGTAAGTATCATCTCACCATCATTTTTCCATTGTTTAAAAATGCAGGAAAATTTTGCAAGTTAGCATTATAATTAGTAGCTGGAGGCTACGGTGTTTTTTTTTTTTTTTCCTGTGGGGTCGGTGTGGATGTGTTGGTCAGGCCCTCTGTCAGTTCCCCGGTTGGTTTTTATTATCCCCAGAGAGGAGAAGTGGGTATTAGTATGGCAGGTGAAAACTGCAGATCTGTTTCAGAGAATTAAACAGGATCCAAATGGTAATCCCGTTCCTTTAAGAATCCTTTGCTTCATGAGCTGGGAATCCACCATGGTTCTATATACTTGTCTATGCGTGGGCACAGGAAACTGGCTAGTTCCAAGAAGTATGCCTCAGAGCTTTTCAATTAACCAGTATGTTGACAATCCTTTGCAGGTTTTCAGCGTTTCACCATAATTGTGATAACGTGTGTTTGTGCCTCCTGAAACCCAAGAAGGCTGCGATGGACGTAGCTATGCTGAGGAGTAGCTGACTTGGTGTTGCCTATTTTTGTTAGTGGAGACTGACAAGAAGCCATTCTTCTAAGTATCATCCCACCACCATTTTTCCATTGTTTTAAAATGCAGGGAAATTTTGCAAGTTAGCATTATAATTAGTAGCTGGAGGGTACGCTATTTTTTTTGTGTGTGTGGTCGATGTGGATGGGGTGATCAGGCCCTCTGTCAGTTCGCTGGTTAGTTTTTATTATCCCCAGAGAGGAGAAGTGGGCATGTGTTTGGCAGGTGAAAAGGGTGGATTCTTTTTCAGAGAATTAAACAGGATCCGCATGGTCATCTCATTCCTTTAAGAATCCTTTGCTTCATCAGCTGGGATTCCACCATGTTTCTATATACTCCTCTATGCGTGGGCACAGGTACCTGGCTTGTTCCAAGAATTATGCGGGCGAGTTTTCAAATTAACCAGTACGTTGAAAATTATTTGCAGGTGTTCAGCGTTTCACCATAATTTTGATAACGTTTGTATGTCCCTCCTGAAACCCAAGAAGGCTGCGACGGACATAACTATGCTGAGGAGTAGCTGACTTGGTGTTGCCTATTTTTGTTAGTGGAGACAGACAAGAAGCCATTCTTCTAAGTATGATCCCACCACCATTTTTCCATTGTTTTAAAATGCAGTGAAATTTTGCAAGTTAGCATTATAATTAGTAGCTGGAGGGTACGGTTTTTTTTGTGGGTGTGGTCGATGTGGATGGGGGGGGGGTCAGGCCCTCTGTCAGTTCACTGGTTAGTTTTTATTATCCCCAGAGAGGAGAAGTGTGCATGTGTTTGGCAGGTGAAAAGGGCGGATTCTTTTTCAGAGAATTAACGATGATCCCCATGGTCATCCCGTTCCTTTAATAATCCTTTACTTCATCAGCTGGAAATCCACCATGGTTCTCTATACTCCTCTTTGCGTGGGAACAGGTAACTGCCTTGTTCCAAGAAGTATGCCGCAGAGCTTTTCAATTAACCACTACGTTGAAAATTATTTGCAGGTGTTCAGCGTTTCACCATAATTGTGAGAACCTTTGTTTGTGCCTCCTGAAACCCAAGAAGGCTGCGACGGACATAACTATGCTGAGGAGTAGCTGACTTGGTGTTGCCTATTTTTGTTAGTGGAGACTGACAAGAAGCCATTCTTTAAGTATCATCCCACCACCATTTTTCCATTGTTTTAAAATGCAGGGAAATTTTGCAAGTTAGCTTTATCATTAGTAGCTGGAGGGTACGGTTTTTTTTGTGTGTGTGGTCGATGTGGATGGGGGGGGTCAGGCCCTCTGTCAGTTCGCTGGTTAGTTTTTATTATCCCCAGAGAGGAGAAGTGGACATGTGTTTGGCAGGTGAAAAGGGCGGATTCTGTTTCAGAGAATTAACGATGATCCCCATGGTCATCCCGTTCCTTTAATAATCCTTTACTTCATCAGCTGGAAATCCACCATGGTTCTCTATACTCCTCTTTGCGTGGGAACAGGTAACTGCCTTGTTCCAAGAAGTATGCCGCAGAGCTTTTCAATTAACCACTACGTTGAAAATTATTTGCAGGTGTTCAGCGTTTCACCATAATTGTGAGAACGTTTGTTTGTGCCTCCTGAAACCCAAGAAGGCTGCGACGGACAAAACTATGCTGAGGAGTAGCTGACTTGGTGTTGCCTATTTTTGTTAGTGGAGACTGACAAGAAGCCATTCTTCTAAGTATCATCCCACCACCATTTTTCCAATGTTTAAAAATGCAGGGAAATTTTGCAAGTTAGCATTATAATTAGTAGCTGGTGGCTACGGTGTTTTTTTTTTTTTTTTCCTGTTGGCTCGGTGTGGATGTGTTGGTCAGGCCCTCTGTCAGTTCCCCGGTTGGTTTTTATTATCCCCAGAGAGGAGAAGTGGGTATTAGTATGGAGGTGAAAACTGCGGATCTGTTTCAGAGAATTAAACAGGATCCGCATGGTAATCCCGTTCCTTGAAGAATCCTTTGCTTCATGAGCTGGGAATCCACCATGGTTCTATATACTTGTGTATGCGTGGGCACAGGAAACTGGCTAGTTCCAAGAAGTATGCCTCAGAGCTTTTCAATTAACCAGTATGTTGACAATCCTTTGCAGGTTTTCAGCGTTTCACCATAATTGTGATAACGTGTGTATGTGCCTACTGAAACCAAATATGGCTGCTACGGACATAACTATGCTGAGGCGCAGCTGACTTGGTGTTGCCTATTTTTGTCAGTGGAGACTGACAAGAAGCCATTCTTCTAAGTATCATCCCACCATCATTTCTCCATTGTTTAAAAATGCAAGGAAATTTTGCAAATTGGCATTATAATTAGTAGCTGGAGGGTACTTTTTTGTTTTGTGGGGTCGGTCAGGATGGGTGTTCAGGCCCTCTGTCAGATCGCTGGTTTGTTTTTATTATCTCCAGAGAAGAGTAGTGGGCATGTGTTTGGCAGGTGAAAAGGGCGGTTTCTGTTTCAGAGAATTAACGATGATCCCCATGGTCATCCCGTTCCTTTAATAATCCTTTACTTCATCAGCTGGAAATCCACCATGGTTCTCTATACTCCTCTTTGCGTGGGAACAGGTAACTGCCTTGTTCCAAGAAGTATGCCGCAGAGCTTTTCAATTAACCACTACGTTGAAAATTATTTGCAGGTGTTCAGCGTTTTACCATAATTGTGAGAACCTTTGTTTGTGCCTCCTGAAACCCAAGAAGGCTGCGACGGACATAACTATGCTGAGGAGTAGCTGACTTGGTGTTGCCTATTTTTGTTAGTGGAGACTGACAAGAAGCCATTCTTCTAAGTATCATCCCACCACCATTTTTCAATTGTTTAAAAATGCAGGGAAATTTTGCAAGTTAGCATTATAATTAGTAGCTGGAGGGTACTTTTTTGTTTTGTGGGGTCGGTCAGGATGGGTGTTCAGGCCCTCTGTCAGATCGCTGGTTTGTTTTTATTATCCCCAGAGAAGAGTAGTGGGCATGTGTTTGGCAGGTGAAAGGTGCGGATTCTGTTTCAGAAAATTAAACAGGATCCGCATGGTCATCTCATTCCTTTAAGAATCCTTTGCTTCATCAGCTGGGATTCCACCATGTTTCTATATACTCCTCTATGCGTGGGCACAGGTACCTGGCTTGTTCCAAGAATTATGCGGGAGAGTTTTCAAATTAACCAGTACGTTGAAAATTATTTGCAGGTGTTCAGGGTTTCACCATAATTTTGATAACGTGTGTATGTCCCTCCTGAAACCCAAGAAGTCTGCGACGGACATAACTATGCTGAGGAGTAGCTGACTTGGTGTTGCCTATTTTTCTTAGTGGAGACAGACAAGAAGCCATTCTTCTAAGTATGATCCCACCACCATTTTTCCATTGTTTTAAAATGCAGGGAAATTTTGCAAGTTAGCATTATAATTAGTAGCTGGAGGGTACGGTTTTTTTTGTGGGTGTGGTCGATGTGGATGAGGGGGGGGTCAGGCCCTCTGTCAGTTCGCTGGTTAGTTTTTATTATCCCCAGAGAGGAGAAGTGGGCATGTGTTTGGCAGGTGAAAAGGGCGGATTCTTTTTCAGAGAATTAACGATGATCCCCATGGTCATCCCGTTCCTTTAATAATCCTTTACTTCATCAGCTGGAAATCCACCATGGTTCTCTATACTCCTCTTTGCGTGGGAACAGGTAACTGCCTTGTTCCAAGAAGTATGCCGCAGAGCTTTTCAATTAACCACTACGTTGAAAATTATTTGCAGGTGTTCAGCGTTTCACCATAATTGTGATAACGTGTGTTTGTGCCTCCTGAAACCCAAGAAGGCTGCGACGGACATAACTATGCTGAGGAGTAGCTGACTTGGTGTTGCCTATTTTTGTTAGTGGAGACTGACAAGAAGCCATTCTTTAAGTATCATCCCAACACCATTTTTCCATTGTTTTAAAATGCAGGGAAATTTTGCAAGTTAGCTTTATCATTAGTAGCTGGAGGGTACGGTTTTTTTTGTGTGTGTGGTCGATGTGGATGGGGGGGGTCAGGCCCTCTGTCAGTTCGCTGGTTAGTTTTTATTATCCCCAGAGAGGAGAAGTGGGCATGTGTTTGGCAGGTGAAAAGGGCGGATTCTGTTTCAGAGAATTAACGATGATCCCCATGGTCATCCCGTTCCTTTAATAATCCTTTACTTCATCAGCTGGAAATCCACCATGGTTCTCTATACTCCTCTTTGCGTGGGAACAGGTAACTGCCTTGTTCCAAGAAGTATGCCGCAGAGCTTTTCAATTAACCACTACGTTGAAAATTATTTGCAGGTGTTCAGCGTTTCACCATAATTGTGATAACGTTTGTTTGTGCCTCCTGAAACCCAAAAAGGCTGCGATGGACATAGCTATGCTGAGGAGTAGCTGACTTGGTGTTGCCTATTTTTGTTAGTGGAGACTGACAAGAAGCCATTCTTCTAAGTATCATCCCACCACCATTTTTCCATTGTTTTAAAATGCAGGGAAATTTTGCAAGTTAGCATTATAATTAGTAGCTGGAGGGTACGGTTTTTTTGTGTGTGTGTGGTCGATGTGGATGGTGGGGTCAGGCCCTCTGTCAGTTCGCTCGTTAGTTTTTATTATCCCCAGAGAGGAGAAGTGGGCATGTGTTTGGCAGGTGAAAAGGGCGGATTCTGTTTCAGAGAATTAACGATGATCCCCATGGTCATCCCGTTCCTTTAATAATCCTTTACTTCATCAGCTGGAAATCCACCATGGTTCTCTATACTCCTCTTTGCGTGGGAACAGGTAACTGCCTTGTTCCAAGAAGTATGCCGCAGAGCTTTTCAATTAACCACTACGTTGAAAATTATTTGCAGGTGTTCAGCGTTTCACCATAATTGTGAGAACCTTTGTTTGTGCCTCCTGAAACCCAAGAAGGCTGCGACGGACATAACTATGCTGAGGAGTAGCTGACTTGGTGTTGCCTATTTTTGTTAGTGGAGACTGACAAGAAGCCATTCTTCTAAGTATCATCCACCACCATTTTTCCATTGTTTTAAAATGCAGGGAAATTTTGCAAGTTAGCATTATAATTAGTAGCTGGAGGGTACGGTTTTTTTTTTGTGTGTGTGGTCGATGTGGATGGGGGGGTCAGGCCCTCTGTCAGTTCGCTGGTTAGTTTTTATTATCCCCAGAGAGGAGAAGTGGGCATGTGTTTGGCAGGTGAAAAGGGCGGATTCTGTTTCAGAGAATTAACGATGATCCCCATGGTCATCCCGTTCCTTTAATAATCCTTTACTTCATCAGCTGGAAATTCACCATGGTTTTATATACTCCTCTTTGCGTGGGAACAGGTAACTGGCTTGTTCCAAGAAGTATTCCACAGAGCTTTTCAATTAACCACTACGTTGAAAATTATTTGCAGGTGTTCAGCGTTTTACCATAATTGTGAGAACATTTGTTTGTGCCTCCTGAAACCCTAGAAGCCTGCGACAGACATATTATGCTGAGGAGTAGCTGACTTGGTGTTGCCTATTTTTGTTAGTGTAGACTGACAAGAAGCCATTCTTCTAAGTATCATCCCACCACCATTTTTCCATTGTTTTAAAATGCAGGGAAATTTTGCAAGTTAGCATTATAATTAGTAGCTGGAGGGTACGGTTTTTTTTTTTGTGTGTGGTCGATGTGGATGGTGGGGGTCAGGCCCTCTGTCAGTTCGCTGGTTAGTTTTTAATATCCCCAGAGAGGAGAAGTGGGCATGTGTTTGGCAGGTGAAAAGGGCGGATTCTGTTTCAGAGAATTAACGATGATCCCCATGGTCATCCCGTTCCTTTAATAATCCTTTACTTCATCAGCTGGAAATCCACCATGGTTCTATATACTCCTGTTTGCGTGGGAACAGGTAACTGGATTGTTCCAAGAAGTATGCCGCAGAGATTTTCAATTAACCAGTACGTTGAAAATTATTTGCAGGTGTTCAGCGTTCTACCATAATTGTCAGAAACTTTGTTTGTGCCTCCTGAAACCCTAGAAGGCTGCGACGGACATAACTATGCTGAGGAGTAGCTGACTTGGTTTTGCCTATTTTTGTTAGTGCAGACTGACAAGAATCCATTCTTGTAAGTATCATCTCACCATGATTTTTCCATTGTTTAAAAATGCAGGAAAATTTTGCAAGTTAGCATTATAATTAGTAGCTGGAGGCTACGGTGTTTTTTTTTTTTTTTTCCTGTGGGGTCGGTGTGGATGTGTTGGTCAGGCCCTCTGTCAGTTCCCCGGTTGGTTTTTATTATCCCCAGAGAGGAGAAGTGGGTATTAGTATGGCAGGTGAAAACTGCAGATCTGTTTCAGAGAATTAAACAGGATCCAAATGGTAATCCCGTTCCTTTAAGAATCCTTTGCTTCATGAGCTGGGAATCCACCATGGTTCTATATACTTGTCTATGCGTGGGCACAGGAAACTGGCTAGTTCCAAGAAGTATGCCTCAGAGCTTTTCAATTAACCAGTATGTTGACAATCCTTTGCAGGTTTTCAGCGTTTCACCATAATTGTGATAACGTGTGTTTGTGCCTCCTGAAACCCAAGAAGGCTGCGATGGACGTAGCTATGCTGAGGAGTAGCTGACTTGGTGTTGCCTATTTTTGTTAGTGGAGACTGACAAGAAGCCATTCTTCTAAGTATCATCCCACCACCATTTTTCCATTGTTTTAAAATGCAGGGAAATTTTGCAAGTTAGCATTATAATTAGTAGCTGGAGGGTACGCTATTTTTTTTGTGTGTGTGGTCGATGTGGATGGGGTGATCAGGCCCTCTGTCAGTTCGCTGGTTAGTTTTTATTATCCCCAGAGAGGAGAAGTGGGCATGTGTTTGGCAGGTGAAAAGGGCGGATTCTTTTTCAGAGAATTAAACAGGATCCGCATGGTCATCTCATTCCTTTAAGAATCCTTTGCTTCATCAGCTGGGATTCCACCATGTTTCTATATACTCCTCTATGCGTGGGCACAGGTACCTGGTTTGTTCCAAGAATTATGCGGGCGAGTTTTCAAATTAACCAGTACGTTGAAAATTATTTGCAGGTTTTCAGCGTTTCACCATAATTTTGATAACGTTTGTATGTCCCTCCTGAAACCCAAGAAGGCTGCGACGGACATAACTATGCTGAGGAGTAGCTGACTTGGTGTTGCCTATTTTTGTTAGTGGAGACAGACAAGAAGCCATTCTTCTAAGTATGATCCCACCACCATTTTTCCATTGTTTTAAAATGCAGTGAAATTTTGCAAGTTAGCATTATAATTAGTAGCTGGAGGGTACGGTTTTTTTTGTGGGTGTGGTCGATGTGGATGGGGGGGGGGTCAGGCCCTCTGTCAGTTCGCTGGTTAGTTTTTATTATCCCCAGAGAGGAGAAGTGGGCATGTGTTTGGCAGGTGAAAAGGGCGGATTCTTTTTCAGAGAATTAACGATGATCCCCATGGTCATCCCGTTCCTTTAATAATCCTTTACTTCATCAGCTGGAAATCCACCATGGTTCTCTATACTCCTCTTTGCGTGGGAACAGGTAACTGCCTTGTTCCAAGAAGTATGCCGCAGAGCTTTTCAATTAACCACTACGTTGAAAATTATTTGCAGGTGTTCAGCGTTTCACCATAATTGTGAGAACCTTTGTTTGTGCCTCCTGAAACCCAAGAAGGCTGCGACGGACATAACTATGCTGAGGAGTAGCTGACTTGGTGTTGCCTATTTTTGTTAGTGGAGACTGACAAGAAGCCATTCTTTAAGTATCATCCCACCACCATTTTTCCATTGTTTTAAAATGCAGGGAAATTTTGCAAGTTAGCTTTATCATTAGTAGCTGGAGGGTACGGTTTTTTTTGTGTGTGTGGTCGATGTGGATGGGGGGGGTCAGGCCCTCTGTCAGTTCGCTGGTTAGTTTTTATTATCCCCAGAGAGGAGAAGTGGGCATGTGTTTGGCAGGTGAAAAGGGCGGATTCTGTTTCAGAGAATTAACGATGATCCCCATGGTCATCCCGTTCCTTTAATAATCCTTTACTTCATCAGCTGGAAATCCACCATGGTTCTCTATACTCCTCTTTGCGTGGGAACAGGTAACTGCCTTGTTCCAAGAAGTATGCCGCAGAGCTTTTCAATTAACCAGTACGTTGAAAATTATTTGCAGGTGTTCAGCGTTTCACCATAATTGTGAGAACGTTTGTTTGTGCCTCCTGAAACCCAAGAAGGCTGCGACGGACATAACTATGCTGAGGAGTAGCTGACTTGGTGTTGCCTATTTTTGTTAGTGGAGACTGACAAGAAGCCATTCTTCTAAGTATCATCCCACCACCATTTTTCCATTGTTTAAAAATGCAGGGAAATTTTGCAAGTTAGCATTATAATTAGTAGCTGGTGGCTACGGTGTTTTTTTTTTTTTTTTCCTGTTGGCTCGGTGTGGATGTGTTGGTCAGGCCCTCTGTCAGTTCCCCGGTTGGTTTTTATTATCCCCAGAGAGGAGAAGTGGGTATTAGTATGGAGGTGAAAACTGCGGATCTGTTTCAGAGAATTAAACAGGATCCGCATGGTAATCCCGTTCCTTGAAGAATCCTTTGCTTCATGAGCTGGGAATCCACCATGGTTCTATATACTTGTCTATGCGTGGGCACAGGAAACTGGCTAGTTCCAAGAAGTATGCCTCAGAGCTTTTCAATTAACCAGTATGTTGACAATCCTTTGCAGGTTTTCAGCGTTTCACCATAATTGTGATAACGTGTGTATGTGCCTACTGAAACCAAATATGGCTGCTACGGACATAACTATGCTGAGGCGCAGCTGACTTGGTGTTGCCTATTTTTGTCAGTGGAGACTGACAAGAAGCCATTCTTCTAAGTATCATCCCACCATCATTTCTCCATTGTTTAAAAATGCAAGGAAATTTTGCAAATTGGCATTATAATTAGTAGCTGGAGGGTACTTTTTTGTTTTGTGGGGTCGGTCAGGATGGGTGTTCAGGCCCTCTGTCAGATCGCTGGTTTGTTTTTATTATCTCCAGAGAAGAGTAGTGGGCATGTGTTTGGCAGGTGAAAAGGGCGGTTTCTGTTTCAGAGAATTAACGATGATCCCCATGGTCATCCCGTTCCTTTAATAATCCTTTACTTCATCAGCTGGAAATCCACCATGGTTCTCTATACTCCTCTTTGCGTGGGAACAGGTAACTGCCTTGTTCCAAGAAGTATGCCGCAGAGCTTTTCAATTAACCACCTCGTTGAAAATTATTTGCAGGTGTTCAGCGTTTTACCATAATTGTGAGAACCTTTGTTTGTGCCTCCTGAAACCCTAGAAGGCTGCAACGGACATAACTATGCTGAGGAGTAGCTGACTTGGTGTTGCCTATTTTTGTTAGTGGAGACTGACAAGAAGCCATTCTTCTAAGTATCATCCCACCACCATTTTTCCATTGTTTAAAAATGCAGGGAAATTTTGCAAGTTAGCATTATAATTAGTAGCTGGAGGGTACTTTTTTGTTTTGTGGGGTCGGTCAGGATGGGTGTTCAGGCCCTCTGTCAGATCGCTGGTTTGTTTTTATTATCCCCAGAGAAGAGTAGTGGGCATGTGTTTGGCAGGTGAAAGGTGCGGATTCTGTTTCAGAAAATTAAACAGGATCCGCATGGTCATCTCATTCCTTTAAGAATCCTTTGCTTCATCAGCTGGGATTCCACCATGTTTCTATATACTCCTCTATGCGTGGGCACAGGTACCTGGCTTGTTCCAAGAATTATGCGGGAGAGTTTTCAAATTAACCAGTACGTTGAAAATCATTTGCAGGTGTTCAGCGTTTCACCATAATTTTGATAACGTGTGTATGTCCCTCCTGAAACCCAAGAAGTCTGCGACGGACATAACTATGCTGAGGAGTAGCTGACTTGGTGTTGCCTATTTTTCTTAGTGGAGACAGACAAGAAGCCATTCTTCTAAGTATGATCCCACCACCATTTTTCCATTGTTTTAAAATGCAGGGAAATTTTGCAAGTTAGCATTATAATTAGTAGCTGGAGGGTACGGTTTTTTTTGTGGGTGTGGTCGATGTGGATGGGGGGGGGTCAGGCCCTCTGTCAGTTCGCTGGTTAGTTTTTATTATCCCCAGAGAGGAGAAGTGGGCATGTGTTTGGCAGGTGAAAAGGGCGGATTCTTTTTCAGAGAATTAACGATGATCCCCATGGTCATCCCGTTCCTTTAATAATCCTTTACTTCATCAGCTGGAAATCCACCATGGTTCTCTATACTCCTCTTTGCGTGGGAACAGGTAACTGCCTTGTTCCAAGAAGTATGCCGCAGAGCTTTTCAATTAACCACTACGTTGAAAATTATTTGCAGGTGTTCAGCGTTTCACCATAATTGTGATAACGTGTGTTTGTGCCTCCTGAAACCCAAGAAGGCTGCGACGGACATAACTATGCTGAGGAGTAGCTGACTTGGTGTTGCCTATTTTTGTTAGTGGAGACTGACAAGAAGCCATTCTTTAAGTATCATCCCAACACCATTTTTCCATTGTTTTAAAATGCAGGGAAATTTTGCAAGTTAGCTTTATCATTAGTAGCTGGAGGGTACGGTTTTTTTTGTGTGTGTGGTCGATGTGGATGGGGGGGGTCAGGCCCTCTGTCAGTTCGCTGGTTAGTTTTTATTATCCCCAGAGAGGAGAAGTGGGCATGTGTTTGGCAGGTGAAAAGGGCGGATTCTGTTTCAGAGAATTAACGATGATCCCCATGGTCATCCCGTTCCTTTAATAATCCTTTACTTCATCAGCTGGAAATCCACCATGGTTCTGTATACTCCTCTTTGCGTGGGAACAGGTAACTGCCTTGTTCCAAGAAGTATGCCGCAGAGCTTTTCAATTAACCACTACGTTGAAAATTATTTGCAGGTGTTCAGCGTTTCACCATAATTGTGATAACGTTTGTTTGTGCCTCCTGAAACCCAAAAAGGCTGCGATGGACATAGCTATGCTGAGGAGTAGCTGACTTGGTGTTGCCTATTTTTGTTAGTGGAGACTGACAAGAAGCCATTCTTCTAAGTATCATCCCACCACCATTTTTCCATTGTTTTAAAATGCAGGGAAATTTTGCAAGTTAGCATTATAATTAGTAGCTGGAGGGTACGGTTTTTTTGTGTGTGTGTGGTCGATGTGGATGGTGGGGTCAGGCCCTCTGTCAGTTCGCTCGTTAGTTTTTATTATCCCCAGAGAGGAGAAGTGGGCATGTGTTTGGCAGGTGAAAAGGGCGGATTCTGTTTCAGAGAATTAACGATGATCCCCATGGTCATCCCGTTCCTTTAATAATCCTTTACTTCATCAGCTGGAAATCCACCATGGTTCTCTATACTCCTCTTTGCGTGGGAACAGGTAACTGCCTTGTTCCAAGAAGTATGCCGCAGAGCTTTTCAATTAACCACTACGTTGAAAATTATTTGCAGGTGTTCAGCGTTTCACCATAATTGTGAGAACCTTTGTTTGTGCCTCCTGAAACCCAAGAAGGCTGCGACGGACATAACTATGCTGAGGAGTAGCTGACTTGGTGTTGCCTATTTTTGTTAGTGGAGACTGACAAGAAGCCATTCTTCTAAGTATCATCCCACCACCATTTTTCCATTGTTTTAAAATGCAGGGAAATTTTGCAAGTTAGCATTATAATTAGTAGCTGGAGACTACGGTGTTTTTTTTTTTTTTTTCCTGTTGGCTCGGTGTGGATGTGTTGGTCAGGCCCTCTGTCAGTTCCCCGGTTGGTTTTTATTATCCCCAGAGAGGAGAAGTGGGTATTAGTATGGAGGTGAAAACTGCGGATCTGTTTCAGAGAATTAAACAGGATCCGCATGGTAATCCCGTTCCTTGAAGAATCCTTTGCTTCATGAGCTGGGAATCCACCATGGTTCTATATACTTGTCTATGCGTGGGCACAGGAAACTGGCTAGTTCCAAGAAGTATGCCTCAGAGCTTTTCAATTAACCAGTATGTTGACAATCCTTTGCAGGTTTTCAGCGTTTCACCATAATTGTGATAACGTGTGTATGTGCCTACTGAAACCAAATATGGCTGCTACGGACATAACTATGCTGAGGCGCAGCTGACTTGGTGTTGCCTATTTTTGTCAGTGGAGACTGACAAGAAGCCATTCTTCTAAGTATCATCCCACCATCATTTCTCCATTGTTTAAAAATGCAAGGAAATTTTGCAAATTGGCATTATAATTAGTAGCTGGAGGGTACTTTTTTGTTTTGTGGGGTCGGTCAGGATGGGTGTTCAGGCCCTCTGTCAGATCGCTGGTTTGTTTTTATTATCTCCAGAGAAGAGTAGTGGGCATGTGTTTGGCAGGTGAAAAGGGCGGTTTCTGTTTCAGAGAATTAACGATGATCCCCATGGTCATCCCGTTCCTTTAATAATCCTTTACTTCATCAGCTGGAAATCCACCATGGTTCTCTATACTCCTCTTTGCGTGGGAACAGGTAACTGCCTTGTTCCAAGAAGTATGCCGCAGAGCTTTTCAATTAACCACTACGTTGAAAATTATTTGCAGGTGTTCAGCGTTTTACCATAATTGTGAGAACCTTTGTTTGTGCCTCCTGAAACCCTAGAAGGCTGCGACGGACATAACTATGCTGAGGAGTAGCTGACTTGGTGTTGCCTATTTTTGTTAGTGGAGACTGACAAGAAGCCATTCTTCTAAGTATCATCCCACCACCATTTTTCCATTGTTTTAAAATGCAGGGAAATTTTGCAAGTTAGCATTATAATTAGTAGCTGGAGGGTACTTTTTTGTTTTGTGGGGTCGGTCAGGATGGGTGTTCAGGCCCTCTGTCAGATCGCTGGTTTGTTTTTATTATCCCCAGAGAAGAGTAGTGGGCATGTGTTTGGCAGGTGAAAGGTGCGGATTCTGTTTCAGAAAATTAAACAGGATCCGCATGGTCATCTCATTCCTTTAAGAATCCTTTGCTTCATCAGCTGGGATTCCACCATGTTTCTATATACTCCTCTATGCGTGGGCACAGGTACCTGGCTTGTTCCAAGAATTATGCGGGAGAGTTTTCAAATTAACCAGTACGTTGAAAATTATTTGCAGGTGTTCAGCGTTTCACCATAATTTTGATAACGTGTGTATGTCCCTCCTGAAACCCAAGAAGTCTGCGACGGACATAACTATGCTGAGGAGTAGCTGACTTGGTGTTGCCTATTTTTGTTAGTGGAGACAGACAAGAAGCCATTCTTCTAAGTATGATCCCACCACCATTTTTCCATTGTTTTAAAATGCAGGGAAATTTTGCAAGTTAGCATTATAATTAGTAGCTGGAGGGTACGGTTTTTTTTTTGTGTGTGTGGTCGATGTGGATGGGGGGGGTCAGGCCCTCTGTCAGTTCGCTGGTTAGTTTTTATTATCCCCAGAGAGGAGAAGTGGGCATGTGTTTGGCAGGTGAAAGGGGCGGATTCTGTTTCAGAGAATTAACGATGATCCCCATGGTCATCCCGTTCCTTTAATAATCCTTTACTTCATCAGCTGGAAATCCACCATGGTTCTATATACTCCTGTTTGCGTGGGAACAGGTAACTGCCTTGTTCCAAGAAGTATGCCGCAGAGCTTTTCAATTAACCACTACGTTGAAAATTATTTGCAGGTGTTCAGCGTTTCACCATAATTGTGATAACGTTTGTTTGTGCCTCCTGAAACCCAAGAAGGCTGCGATGGACATAGCTATGCTGAGGAGTAGCTGACTTGGTGTTGCCTATTTTTGTTAGTGGAGACTGACAAGAAGCCATTCTTCTAAGTCTCATCCCACCACCATTTTTCCATTGTTTTAAAATGCAGGGAAATTTTGCAAGTTAGCATTATAATTAGTAGCTGGAGGGTACGGTTTTTTTTGTGTGTGTGGTCGATGTGGATGGTGGGGGTCAGGTCCTCTGTCAGTTCGCTGGTTAGTTTTTATTATCCCCAGAGAGGAGAAGTGGGCATGTGTTTGGCAGGTGAAAAGGGCGGTTTCTGTTTCAGAGAATTAACGATGATCCCCATGGTCATCCCTTTCCTTTAATAATCCTTTACTTCATCAGCTGGAAATCCACCATGGTTCTCTATACTCCCCTTTGCGTGGGAACAGGTAAGTGGCTTGTTCCAAGAAGTATGCCGCAGAGCTTTTCAATTAACCAGTACGTTGAAAATTATTTGCAGGTGTTCAGCGTTTCACCATAATTGTGAGAACCTTTGTTTGTGCCTCCTGAAACCCAAGAAGGCTGCGACGGACATAACTATGCTGAGGAGTAGCTGACTTGGTGTTGCCTATTTTTGTTAGTGGAGACTGACAAGAAGCCATTCTTCTAAGTCTCATCCCACCACTATTTTTCCATTGTTTTAAAATGCAGGGAAATTTTGCAAGTTAGCATTATAATTAGTAGCTGGAGGGTACGGTTTTTTTGTGTGTGTGTGGTCGATGTGGATGGTAGGGGTCAGGCCCTCTGTCAGTTCGCTGGTTAGTTTTTATTATCCCCAGAGAGGAGAAGTGGGCATGTGTTTGGCAGGTGAAAAGGGCGGATTCTGTTTCAGAGAATTAACGATGATCCCCATGGTCATCCCGTTCCTTTAATAATCCTTTACTTCATCAGCTGGAAATCCACCATGGTTCTATATACTCCTCTTTGCGTGGGAACAGGTAACTGCCTTGTTCCAAGAAGTATGCCGCAGAGCTTTTCAATTAACCAGTACGTTGAAAATTATTTGCAGGTGGTCAGCGTTTCACCATAATTGTGAGAACCTTTGTTTGTGCCTCCTGAAACCCAAAAATGCTGCCACGGACATAACAATGCTGAGGAGTAACTGACTTGGTGTTGCCTATTTTTGTTAGTGGAGACTGACAAGAAGCCATTGTTGTAAGTATCGTCTCATCATCATTTTTCCATTGTTTAAAAATGCAAGAAAATTTTGCAAGTTAGCATTATAATTAGTGACTGGAGGCTACGGTGTTTTTTTTTTTTTTTTTTTTCCTGTGGGGTCAGTGTGGATGTGTTGGTCAGGCCCTCTGTCAGTTCCCCGGTTGGTTTTTATTATCCCCAGAGAGGAGAAGTGGGTATTAGTATGGCAGGTGAAAACTGCGGATCTGTTTCAGAGAATTAAACAGGATCCGCATGGTAATCCCGTTCCTTTAAGAATCCTTTGCTTCATGAGCTGGGAATCCACCATGGTTCTATATACTTGTCTATGCGTGGGCACAGGAAACTGGCTAGTTCCAAGAAGTATGCCTCAGAGGTTTTCAATGAACCAGTATGTTGACAATCCTTTGCAGGTTTTCAGCATTTCACCATAATTGTGATAACGTGTGTATGTGCCTACTGAAACCAAATATGGCTGCTACGGACATAACTATGCTGAGGCGTAGCTGACTTGGTGTTGCCTATTTTTGTCAGTGGAGACTGACAAGAAGCCATTCTTCTAAGTATCATCCCACCATCATTTCTCCATTGTTTAAAAATGCAGGGAAATTTTGCAAATTGGCATTATAATTAGTAGCTGGAGGGTACTTTTTTGTTTTGTGGGGTCGGTCAGGATGGGTGTTCAGGCCCTCTGTCAGATCGCTGGTTTGTTTTTATTATCTCCAGAGAAGAGTAGTGGGCATGTGTTTGGCAGGTGAAAAGGGCGGTTTCTGTTTCAGAGAATTAACGATGATCCCCATGGTCATCCCGTTCCTTTAATAATCCTTTACTTCATCAGCTGGAAATCCACCATGGTTCTCTATACTCCTCTTTGCGTGGGAACAGGTAACTGCCTTGTTCCAAGAAGTATGCCGCAGAGCTTTTCAATTAACCACTACGGTCAAAATTATTTGCAGGTGTTCAGCGTTTTACCATAATTGTGAGAACCTTTGTTTGTGCCTCCTGAAACCCTAGAAGGCTGCAACGGACATAACTATGCTGAGGAGTAGCTGACTTGGTGTTGCCTATTTTTGTTAGTGGAGACTGACAAGAAGCCATTCTTCTAAGTATCATCCCACCACCATTTTTCCATTGTTTTAAAATGCAGGGAAATTTTGCAAGTTAGCATTATAATTAGTAGCTGGAGGGTACTTTTTTGTTTTGTGGGGTCGGTCAGGATGGGTGTTCAGGCCCTCTGTCAGATCGCTGGTTTGTTTTTATTATCCCCAGAGAAGAATAGTGGGCATGTGTTTGGCAGGTGAAAAGTGCGGATTCTGTTTCAGAAAATTAAACAGGATCCGCATGGTCATCTCATTCCTTTAAGAATCCTTTGCTTCATCAGCTGGGATTCCACCATGTTTCTATATACTCCTCTTTGCGTGGGAACAGGTAACTGCCTTGTTCCAAGAAGTATGCCGCAGAGCTGTTCAATTAAACACTACGTTGAAAATTATTTGCAGGTGTTCAGCGTTTCACCATAATTGTGATAACGTTTGTTTGTGCCTCCTGAAACCCAAGAAGGCTGCGATGGACATAGCTATGCTGAGGAGTAGCTGACTTGGTGTTGCCTATTTTTGTTAGTGGAGACTGACAAGAAGCCATTCTTCTAAGTCTCATCCCACCACCATTTTTCCATTGTTTTAAAATGCAGGGAAATTTTGCAAGTTAGCATTATAATTAGTAGCTGGAGGGTACGGTTTTTTTTGTGTGTGTGGTCGATGTGGATGGTGGGGGTCAGGCCCTCTGTCAGTTCGCTGGTTAGTTTTTATTATCCCCAGAGAGGAGAAGTGGGCATGTGTTTGGCAGGTGAAAAGGGCGGATTCTTTTTCAGAGAATTAACGATGATCCCCATGGTCATCCCTTTCCTTTAATAATCCTTTACTTCATCAGCTGGAAATCCACCATGGTTCTCTATACTCCTCTTTGCGTGGGAACAGGTAAGTGGCTTGTTCCAAGAAGTATGCCGCAGAGCTTTTCAATTAACCAGTACGTTGAAAATTATTTGCAGGTGTTCAGCGTTTCACCATAATTGTGAGAACCTTTGTTTGTGCCTCCTGAAACCCAAGAAGGCTGCGACGGACATAACTATGCTGAGGAGTAGCTGACTAGGTGTTGCCTATTTTTGTTAGTGGAGACTGACAAGAAGGCATTCTTCTAAGTATCATCCCACTACCATTTTTCCATTGTTTTAAAATGCAGGGAAATTTTGCAAGTTAGCATTATAATTAGTAGCTGGAGGGTACGGTTTTTTTTGTGTGTGTGGTCGATGTGGATGGTAGGGGTCAGGCCCTCTGTCAGTTCGCTGGTTAGTTTTTATTATCCCCAGAGAGGAGAAGTGGGCATGTGTTTGGCAGGTGAAAAGGGCGGATTCTGTTTCAGAGAATTAACGAGGATCCCCATGGTCATCCCGTTCCTTTAATAATCCTTTACTTCATCAGCTGGAAATCCACCATGGTTCTATATACTCCTCTTTGCGTGGGAACAGGTAACTGCCTTGTTCCAAGAAGTATGCCGCAGAGCTTTTCAATTAACCAGTACGTTGAAAATTATTTGCAGGTGGTCAGCGTTTCACCATAATTGTGAGAACCTTTGTTTGTGCCTCCTGAAACCCAAAAATGCTGCCACGGACATAACAATGCTGAGGAGTAGCTGACTTGGTGTTGCCTATTTTTGTTAGTGGAGACTGACAAGAAGCCATTGTTGTAAGTATCGTCTCACCATCATTTTTCCATTGTTTAAAAATGCAAGAAAATTTTGCAAGTTAGCATTATAATTAGTGGCTGGAGGCTACGGTGTTTTTTTTTTTTTTTTTTTTTTTTTCCTGTGGGGTCGGTGTGGATGTGTTGGTCAGGCCCTCTGTCAGTTCCCCGGTTGGTTTTTATTATCCCCAGAGAGGAGAAGTGGGTATTAGTATGGCAGGTGAAAACTGCGGATATGTTTCAGAGAATTAAACAGGATCCGCATGGTAATCCCGTTCCTTTAAGAATCCTTTGCTTCATGAGCTGGGAATCCACCATGGTTCTATATACTTGTCTATGCGTGGGCACAGGAAACTGGCTAGTTCCAAGAAGTATGCCTCAGAGCTTTTCAATGAACCAGTATGTTGACAATCCTTTGCAGGTTTTCAGCGTTTCACCATAATTGTGATAACGTGTGTATGTGCCTACTGAAACCAAATATGGCTGCTACGGACATAACTATGCTGAGGCGTAGCTGACTTGGTGTTGCCTATTTTTGTCAGTGGAGACTGACAAGAAGCCATTCTTCTAAGTATCATCCCACCATCATTTCTCCATTGTTTAAAAATGCAGGGAAATTTTGCAAATTGGCATTATAATTAGTAGCTGGAGGGTACTTTTTTGTTTTGTGGGGTCGGTCAGGATGGGTGTTCAGGCCCTCTGTCTGATCGCTGGTTTGTTTTTATTATCCCCAGAGAAGTGTAGTGGGCATGTGTTTGGCAGGTGAAAAGTGCGGATTCTGTTTCAGAGAATTAAACAGGATCCGCATGGTCATCTCATTCCTTTAAGAATCCTTTGCTTCATCAGCTGGGATTCCACCATGTTTCTATGTACTCCTCTATGCGTGTGCACAGGTACCTGGCTTGTTCCAAGAATTATGCTGGAGAGTTTTCAAATTAACCAGTACGTTGAAAATTATTTGCAGGTGTTCAGCGTTTCACCATAATTGTGTTAACGTTTGTTTGTGCCTCCTGAAACCCAAGAAGGCTGCGATGGACGTAGCTATGCTGAGGAGTAGCTGACTTGGTGTTGCCTATTTTTGTTAGTGGAGACTGACAAGAAGCCATTCTTCTAAGTATCATCCCACCACCATTTTTCCATTGTTTTAAAATGCAGGGAAATTTTGCAAGTTAGCATTATAATTAGTAGCTGGAGGGTACGCTATTTTTTTTGTGTGTGTGGTCGATGTGGATGGGGTGATCAGGCCCTCTGTCAGTTCGCTGGTTAGTTTTTATTATCCCCAGAGAGGAGAAGTGGGCATGTGTTTGGCAGGTGAAAAGGGCGGATTCTTTTTCAGAGAATTAAACAGGATCCGCATGGTCATCTCATTCCTTTAAGAATCCTTTGCTTCATCAGCTGGGATTCCACCATGTTTCTATATACTCCTCTATGCGTGGGCACAGGTACCTGGCTTGTTCCAAGAATTATGCGGGCGAGTTTTCAAATTAACCAGTACGTTGAAAATTATTTGCAGGTGTTCAGCGTTTCACCTTAATTTTGATAACGTTTGTATGTGCCTGCTGAAACCCAAGACGGCTGCGACGGACATAACTATGCTGAGGAGTAGCTGACTTGGTGTTGCCTATTTTTGTTAGTGGAGACAGACAAGAAGCCTTTCTTCTAAGTATGATCCCACCACCATTTTTCAATTGTTTTAAAATGCAGGGAAATTTTGCAAGTTAGCATTATAATTAGTAGCTGGAGGGTACGGTTTTTTTTTGTGTGTGTGGTCGATGTGGATGGTGGGGTCAGGCCCTCTGTCAGTTCGCTGGTTAGTTTTTATTATCCCCAGAGAGAAGAAGTGGGCATGTGTTTCGCAGGTGAAAAGGGCGGATTCTGTTTCAGAGAATTAACGATGATCCCCATGGTCATCCCGTTCCTTTAATAATCCTTTACTTCATCAGCTGGGATTCCACCATGTTTCTATATACTCCTCTATGCGTGAGCACAGGTACCTGGCTTGATCCAAGAAGTATGCTGGAGAGTTTTCAAATTAGCCAGTACGTTAAAAATTATTTGCAGGTGTTCAGCGTTTCACCATAATTGTGATAACCTTTGTTTGTGCCTCCTGAAACCCAGGAAGGCTGCGACGGACATAACTATGCTGAGGAGTAGCTGATTTGGTGTTGCCTATTTTTGTTAGTGGAGACTGACAAGAAGCCATTCTTCTAAGTATCATCCCACCACCATTTTTCCATTGTTTTAAAATACAGGGAAATTTTGCAAGTTAGCATTATAATTAGTAGCTGGAGGGTACGGTTTTTTCTTTTTTTTGTGTGGTCGATGTGGATGGTGGGGTCAGGCCCTCTGTCAGTTCGCTGGTTAGTTTTTATTATCCCCAGAGAGGAGAAGTGGGCATGTGTTTGGCAGGTGAAAAGGGCGGATTCTGTTTCAGAGAATTAACGATGATCCCCATGGTCAACCCGTTCGTTTAATAATCCTTTACTTCATCAGCTGAAATTCCACCATGGTTCTATATACTCCTCTTTGCGTGGCAACAGGTAACTGGCTTGTTCCAAGAAGTATGCCGCAGAGCTTTTATTAACCACTACGTTGAAAATTATTTGCAGTTGTTCAGCGTTTCACCATAATGGAGATAACGTTTGTTTGTGCCTCCTGAAACCCAAGAAGGCTGCGACGGACATAACTATGCTGAGGCGTAGCTGACTTGGTGTTGCCTATTTTTGTCAGTGGAGACTGACAAGAAGCCATTCTTCTAAGTATCATCCCACCACCATTTTTCCATTGTTTTAAAATGCAGGGAAATTTTGCAAGTTAGCATTATAATTAGTAGCTGGAGGGTACGGTTTTTTTTTTTGTGTGTGTGGTCGATGTGGATGGGGGGGGGGTCAGGCCCTCTGTCAGTTCGCTGGTTAGTTTTTATTATCCCCAGAGAAGAGTAGTGGGCATGTGTTTGGCAGGTGAAAAGGGCGGATTCTCTTTCAGAGAATTAATGATGATCCCCATGGTCATCCCGTTCCTTTAATAATCCTTTACTTCATCAGCTGGAAATCCACCATGGTTCTCTATACTCCTCTTTGCGTGGGAACAGGTAACTGGCTTGTTCCAAGAAGTATGCCGCAGAGCTTTTCAATTAACCACTACGTTGAAAATTATTTGCAGGTGTTCAGCCTTGCACCATAATTGTGATAACGTGTGTTTGTGCCCCCTGAAACCCAAGAAGGCTGCGTCGGACATAACTATGCTGAGGCGTAGCTGACTCGGTGTTGCCTATTTTTGTTAGTGGAGATTCACAAGAAGCCATTCTTCTAAGTATCATCCCACCACCATTTTTCCATTGTTTTAAAATGCAGGGAAATTTTGCAAGTTAGCATTATAATTAGTAGCTGGAGGGTACGGTTTTTTTTGTGGGTGTGGTCGATGTGGATGGGGGGGGTCAGGCCCTCTGTCAGTTCGCTGGATAGTTTTTATTATCCCCAGAGAGGAGAAGTGGGCATGTGTTTGGCAGGTGAAAAGGGCGGATTCTGTTTCAGAGAATTAACGATGATCCCCATGGTCATCCCGTTCCTTTATTAATGCTTTACTTCATCAGCTGGAAATCCACCATGGTTCTATATACTCCTCTTTGCGTGAGAACAGGTAACTGGCTTGTTCCAAGAAGTATGCCGCAGAGCTTTTCAATTAACCACTACGTTGAAAATTATTTGCAGGTGTTCAGAGTTTCACCATAATGGTGATAACGTTTGTTTCTGCCTCCTGAAACCCAAGAATGCTGCGACGGACATAACTATGCTGAGGAGTAGCTGACTTGGTGTTGCCTATTTTTCTTATGGATACTGACAAGAAGCCATTCTTCTAAGTATCATCCCACCACCATTTTTCCATTGTTTTAAAATGCAGGGAAATTTTGCAAGTTAGCATTATAATTAGTAGCCGGAGGGTACGTTTTTTTTTTTTTTTTTGTGTTGTCGATGTGGATGGTGGGGGTCAGGCCCTCTGTCAGTTTGCTGGTTAGTTTTTATTATCCCCAGAGAGGAGAAGTGGGCATGTGTTTGGCAGGTGAAAAGGGCGGATTCTGTTTCAGAGAATTAACGATGATCCCCATGGTCATCCCGTTCCTTTAATAATCCTTTACTTCTTCAGCTGGAAATCCACCATGGTTCTATATACTCCTCTTTGCGTGGGAACAGGTAACTGGCTTGTTCCAAGAAGTATGCCGCAGAGCTTTTCCATTAACCAGTACGTTGAAAATTATTTGCAGCTGTTCAGCGTTTCACCATAATTGTGATAACGTTTGTTTGTGCCTCCTGCAACCCAAGAAGGCTGCGACGGTCATAACTATGCTGAGGCGTAGCTGACTTGGTATTGCCTATTTTTGTTAGTGGAGACTGACAAGAATCCATTCTTCTAAGTATCATCTCACCATCATTTTTCCATTGTTTAAAAATCCAGGAAAGTTTTGCAAGTTAGCATTATAATAAGTAGCTGGAGGCTACGGTGTTTTTTTTTTTTTTTTTCCTGTGAGGTCGGTGTGGATGTGTTGGTCAGACCCTCTGTCAGTTCGCTGGTTTGTTTTTATTATCCCCAGAGAGGAGAAGTGGGTATTAGTATGGCAGGTGAAAACTGCGGATCTGTTTCAGAGAATTAAACAAGATCCGCATGGTAATCCCGTTCCTTTAAGAATCCTTTGCTTCATGAGCTGGGAATCCACCATGGTTCCATAAACTTCTCTATGCGTGGGCACATGAAACTGGCTAGTTCCAAGAAGTATGCCTCAGAGCTTTTCAGTTAACCAGTATGTTGAAAATCCTTTGCAGGTTTTCAGCGTTTCACCATAATTGTGATAACGTGTGTATGTGCCTACTGAAACCAAATATGGCTGCTACGGACATAACTATGCTGAGGCGTAGCTGACTTGGTGTTGCCTATTTTTGTCAGTGGAGACTGACAAGAAGCCATTCTTCTAAGTATCATCCCACCATCATTTCTCCATTGTTTAAAAATGCAGGGAAATTTTGCAAATTGGCATTATAATTAGTAGCTGGAGGGTACTTTTTTGTTTTGTGGGGTCGGTCAGGATGGGTGTTCAGGCCCTCTGTCAGATCGCTGGTTTGTTTTTATTATCCCCAGAGAAGAGTAGTGGGCATGTGTTTGGCAGGTTAAAAGTGCGGATTCTGTTTCAGAGAATTAAACAGGATCCGCATGGTCATCTCATTCCTTTAAGCATCTTTGCTTCATCAGCTGGGATTCCACTATGTTTCTATATACTCCTCTATGCGTGGGCACAGGTACCTGGCTTGTTCCAAGAAGTATGCTGGAGAGTTTTCAAATTAACCAGTACGTTGAAAATTATTTGCAGGTTTTCAACGTTCCACTGTAATTTTGATAACGTTTGTATGTGCCTCCTGAAACCCAAGAAGGCTGCGACTGGCATAACTATGCTGAGGAGTAGCTGACTTGGTGTTGCCTATTTTTGTTAGTGGAGACAGACAAGAAGCCATTCTTCTAAGTATGATCCCACCACCATTTTTCCATTGTTTTAAAATGCAGGGAAATTTTGGAAGTTAGCATTATAATTAGTAGCTTGAGGATACGGTTTTTTTTGTGTGTGTGGTCGATGTGGATGGGGGGGGGGTAAGGCCCTCTGTCAGTTCGCTGGTTAGTTTTTATCATCCCCAGAGAGGAGAAGTGGGCATGTGTTTGGCAGGTGAAAAGGGTGGATTCTGTTTCAGAGAATTAAAGATGATCCCCATGGTCATCCCGTTCCTTTAATAATCCTTTACTTCATCAGCTGGAAATCCACCGTGGTTCTATATACTCCTCTTTGCGTGGGAACAGGTAACTGGCTTGTTCCAAGAAGTATGCCGCAGAGCTTTTCAATTAAGCAGTACGTTGAAAATCTTTTGCAGGTTTTCAGCGTTTCACCATAATTCTTATAACGTTTGTATGTGTCTCCTGAAACCCAATATGGCTGCCACGGATATAAGTATACTGAGGCGTAGCTGAATTCGTGTTGCCTATTTTTTTAGTGGAGCCTGACAAGAAGCCATTCTTCTAAGTATCATCCCACCATCATTTCTCCATTGTTTAAAAATACAGGGAAATTTTGCAAATTGGCATTATAATTAGTAGCTGAGGGTACTTTTTTTTTTTGGTGGGGTCGGTCAGGATGGGTGTTCAGCCCCTCTGTCAGATCGCTGGTTTGTTTTTATTATCCCCAGAGAAGAGTAGTGGGCATGTGTTTGGCAGGTGAAAAGTGCGGATTCTGTTTCTGAGAATTAAACAGGATCCGCATGGTCATCTTATTCCTTTAAGAATCCTTTGCTTCATCAGCTGGGATTCCACCATGTTTCTATATACTCCTCTATGCGTGAGCACAGGTACCTGGCTTGATCCAAGAAGTATGCTGGAGAGTTTTCAAATTAGCCAGTACGTTAAAAATTATTTCCAGGTGTTCAGCGTTTCACCATAATTTTGCTAACGTTTGTATGTGCCTCCTGAAACCCAAGAAGGCTGCGACGGACATAACTATGCTGAGGAGTAGCTGACTTGGTGTTGCCTATTTTTGTTAGTGGAGACTGACAAGAAGCCATTCTTCTAAGTATCATCCCACCACCATTTTTCCATTGTTTTAAAATGCAGCGAAATTTTGCAAGTTAGCATTATAATTAGTAGCTGGAGGGTTCGGTTTTTTTTTGTGTGTGGTCGATGTGGATGGGGGGGTCAGGCCCTCTGTCAGTTCGCTGGTTAGTTTTTATTATCCCCAGAGAGGAGAAGTGGGCATGTGTTTGGCAGGTGAAAAGGGCGGATTCTGTTTCAGAGAATTGACGATGATCCCCATGGTCATCCCGTTCCTTTAATAATCCTTTACTTCATCAGCTGGAAATCCACCATGGTTCTATATACTTCACTTTGCGTGGGAACAGGTAACTGGCTTGTTCCAAGAAGTATATCGCAGAGCTTTTCAATTAACCACTACGTTGAAAATTATTTGCAGGTGTTCAGCGTTTAACCCTAACCAGAACCCCTAAAGATAACCCTGAACCCTATCCCTAACCCCAGCAGTAAACTTTAACCCTAAACCTAAGCCCAACCCGTAACCCTAATCCTATCCTTTTACCCTAAAACTAACCCCTAAACCTAACCCCTATACCTCCCCCTAACTCTAACCCCAATCCTAATTCTAACCATACCCCTTCATAAAACAATAACTCCTAACCGCTAACCCTAACACTAACCAAAAACCCTAATCACTAATCCCTAACCCTAATGCTTAACCTTTACCCTAACCGTTAACCCTCACCCTAAATTTTAACACTGACCCAAACCTTAACCTTTAACTCTAAGCCTAACCCTTAACCCTACAGTAAGGATGACCCTTAATGCTAATGGGATCCCTTATCCCTAACCCTAACACTAGAGCTAAAAATAACCCTAACCTTGGATCCTTAAACCTAACCCCTAACACTTACTTTAACCCCAAACCATAACCCTAATCCTAAGCATTAAACCTAACCCTATCTCTTAACCCTAACGCTAGCCCTTACCCTAACGCCTACATCTAACCCTAAATCTAACCTACCGCCTAATCCTAACCTTAAGCCCTAATGCTAACACTAACCCAGAACCCTAAACCTACCCGTAACCCTTAACACTAACCCAATTCGTGAACCTAAACCCTGACCCTAACCATTACCCGCACCCAATCATTTAACCCTGACTCTAACCCTAATTCTTAATGATAAACTTAACACTAAACCCTAACCCTAAGCCCAAAACTTAACCCTAACCTATCCCTTAACCCTAACCCTAACCCTAAGGCTACCCCCTAAACGTAACCCTAACCGTGACCAGTAAACCTAACCCTAACCTCTAACACAAACCATAGCACATAACTCTAACCCTAAAACTAACCCTAACCCTAACCCTAAACCCTAACTCTTAACCTTAACACTAAGCGTTAACTCTCACGCTAACCTTTAATCCTAACCCTAATCCTAATCTTCAACCCTAAACCTAACACTTAACCCTAACCCTGTAGCAAACCCTAACCCCTCATCTTAACCCTAACCGTAAACCTCAACCCTAAACCAAAGTGTAGCCGTTAAACCTAAGAGTAACCTTTAACCCTAACCCTAATGCCTCACCCTAACACTAAACTTCATCCTTAACCCTAACCATAATCCTAACCCTAAATCTAATTCTCAGACTTCTTGCTTTCTTAGAGTTTAGAAAGCCTGCAATCCTCCCATGCCATGTGTGAAAGGAGGCTCTACCACTGTGTCCTGCATGAAACCCACGGGCCCATACCCAGAGTATGATAGAGTGGGTTCCCGGGTACAATCCCAGCCCCCTAAACTCCCCCCGCCCGCCTAATGCAGACAGGGCCCGTGCGCTAAGCATAAACAATACCTTTAACAGATAACCCTAACCCTGAACATAACACCCAACCCTGTTCCTATTTCTCCCCTTAACACGTAAACCTCACCGTGCGCCTAACTTTAACCTCTTATCCTAACGTTAATGCATAACCCATTTCCTGAGAACAACCCCTATCCCATAATTCTAACCCTATCTCCTAATCATCACTGTGACACCTAATCCCTAACCCTAATTCTAAACCGCTAACCCTAACCGTAACCCTACCTACAACCCTAACACTGACAGTAAACCTTACTTCTAACCCCAACGCTATGCCTAACAAAAACCCTAACCCTTGACCCTAACCCTTCACCCTAACCCCTAAGCCTTACCCTAACCCTTAACCCTAATCCTAATCCTAACCATTAAACCTAACCCTAGCTCTTAAAGCTAACCCTAAACCTTACCCTCACGACTAGACCTAACCCTGACACTAACCTGACACCTAATCCTAACCAGAACCCCTAAAGCTAACCCTGAACCCTATCCCTAACCCTAGCAGTAAATTTTAACCCTAAACCTAAGCCCAACCCGTAACCCTAATCCTATCCTTTTACCCTAAAACTAACCCCTAAACCTAACCCCTATACCTCACCCTAACTCTAACCCCAATACTAATTCTAACCATACCCCTTCATAAAACACGAACTCCTAACCGCTAACCCTAACACTAACCAAAAACCCTAATCACTAATCCCTAACCCTAAGGCTTAACCTTTACCCTGACCGTAAACCCTCACCCTAAATCTTAACACTGACCCTAACCTTAAGCTTTAACTCTAAGCCTAACCCTTAACCCTACAGTAAGGAAGACCCTTAATGCTAATGGGATCCCTTATCCCTAACCCTAACACTACAGCTAAAAATAACCCTAACCTTTGATCCTTAAACCTAACCCCTAACACTTACTTTAACCCCAAACCCTAACCCTAATCCTAAGCATTAAACCTAAACCTATCTCTTAACCGTAACGCTAGCCCTTACCCTAACGCCTAGATCTATCCCTAAATCTAACCTACCGCCTAATCCTAAACTTAAGCCCTAATGCTAACACTAACCCTGAACCCTAAACCTACCCGTAACCCTTAACACTAACCCTATCCGTGAACCTTAACCCTGACCCTAACCATTACCCGCACCC
Source organism: Eulemur rufifrons (assembly GCF_041146395.1). Classification (NCBI taxonomy): domain Eukaryota; kingdom Metazoa; phylum Chordata; class Mammalia; order Primates; family Lemuridae; genus Eulemur; species Eulemur rufifrons. The sequence continues at coordinate 8,150,533 of NC_091012.1, read as the reverse complement.
AAGCATTTAACCCTGACCCTAACCCTAATCCTTAATGATAACCCTAACACTAAACCCTAACCCTAAGCCCAACACTTAACCCTAATCCTATCCCTTAACCCTAACCCTAAACCTAATGCTAACCCCTAAACGTAACCCGAACCGTGACCAGTAAACCTAACCCTAACCTCTAACACAAACCCTAGCACATAACTCTAACCCTAAAAGTAACCCTAACCCTAACCCTAACACCTAACTCTTAACCTTAACGCTAAGCGTTAACTCTCACGCTAACCTTTAATCCTAACCCTAATCCTAATCTTCAACCCTAAACCTAACACTTAACCCTAACCCTGTACCAAACCCTAACCCCTCATCTTAACCCTAACCTTAAACCTCAACCCTAAACCAAAGTGTAACCGTTAAATCTAAGAGTAACCTTTAACCCTAACCCTAATCCCTAACTCTAAGCCCTCACCCTAACACTAAACTTCATCCTTAACCCTAACCATAACCCTAACCCTAAATCTAATTCTCAGACTTCTTGCTTTCTTAGAGTTTAGAAAGCCTGCAATCCTCCCATGCCATGCGTGAAAGGAGGCTCTGACACAGTGTCCTGCATGAAACCCAGAGGCGCATACACTGCGTGCGGTAGAGTGGGTTCCCAGCGACCATCACAGACACCTAACTTTGCCTCCTAGGGCATACAGGGCCCGTGCCCTAAGCATAAACCCTACCCCTCACCCATAAGCCTAACCCACAACATAACACCTAACCCTCATCCTACTGCTCACCTTAACAGGTAAACCTCACCATAACCCTAACTTTAACCCCATATCTTAACGTTAATGCATGACACCCTGAGAACAAGCCCTATACCGTCATTATAACCCTACCTCCTAGCTATAACCGTAACACCTAATCCCTATTTCTGAAACGCCAACCCTAACCTTAACCCGACCAACAACACTAACACTAACCCTAACCCCTTACCCTAACCCTACGCCTAAAAGTAACCCTAACCGTTGATCGTTCGTCATAACCCGTAACCTTAACCCTAACCCTTAACCCTATTCCCAATCCTAACCATTAAACAGAACCCTAACTCTTAACCCTAACCCTAACCTTTACCCTAATGCCTAGAGATCTAACCCCAACACTGACCTACAGTTAACACTAACCCCAACCCCTAATGCTAACCTTAAACCTGAACCAAGCTCCTAACCCTTAACCCTAACACTATCCCTAACCCCTAAGCCTAACCCCAACTGTTAACCCTCTAACCCTCACCCTGAATCCTAACCCTATCCCTTAACCCTAACCGCTAACCCTAACGCTAACTCCAACCCTAAAACTTACCCTGGCCCCCTAAACCAGACTTAACACCTTACCCCTAACACTAACTCTAACCCTAACCACTAATCCCTAGCACCTAACCCTGACTCGAAACCTAACCCCTAACACGAAAAACCCTAACCCCAACCCCAACCCTAATTCTCACACTACTTCCATTCCCAGAGTGAAGCAAGCCTACAATACAGCCATGCCATGTGTGAGATGAGGCTCGCCTGAGTCCTGCATGGAGGTCCTCTCCCAAGGCCCAGGGAATGATGTTGTGCTTTCGTGGTGACCCCGACCGCACCCCTCTCACCGTAGATTAACGAGGTCCTGTGCCCTTAAACTGACCGCTAAAGCTAAGCCCTACCACCAACGCTAACCCCTGACCCTGAACCTAAGCCCCGAGCCTAAAGCCCAACATTAACTCTAGACCCTTACCCTAAACCTAATCCCTAACCCTAATGCTAACCCCTAAACCCAACCCTAACCGTGAACAGTAAACCTAACCCTAACCCCTAACACAAACCATAGCACATAACTCTAACCCTAAATCTAACCCTAAGCCTAACCGTAAACCCTAACTCTTAACCTTAACCCTAAGCGTTAACTCTCACGCTAACCTTTAATCCTAACCCTAATCCTAATCTTCAACCCTAAACCTAACACTTAACCCTAAACGTCTACCAAACCCTAACCCCTCATCTTAACCCTAACCGTAAACCTAAACCCTAAACCAAAGTGTAACCGTTAAACCTAAGAGTAACCTTTAACCCTAACCCTAATACCTAACCATAAGGCCTCACCCTAACACTAAACTTCATCCTTAACCCTAACCATAATCCTAACCCTAAATCTAATTCTCAGACTTCTGGCTTTCTTAGAGTTTAGAAAGCCTGCAATCCTCCCATGCCATGCGTGAAAGGAGGATCTACCACTGTGTCCTGCATGAAACCCACGGGCCCATACCCAGAGTATGATAGAGTGGGTTCCCGGGTACAATCCCAGCCCCCTAAACTCCCCCCGCCCGCCTAATGCAGACAGGGCCCGTGCGCTAAGCATAAACAATACCTTTAACAGATAACCCTAACCCTGAAGATAACACCCAACCCTGTTCCTATTTCTCCCCTTAACACGTAAACCTCACCGTGCGCCTAACTTTAACCTCTTATCCTAACGTTAATGCATAACCCATTTCCTGAGAACAACCCCTATCCCATAATTCTAACCCTATCTCCTAGTCATCACTGTGACACCTAATCCCTAACCCTAATTCTAAACCGCTAACCCTAACCGTAACCCTACCTACAACCCTAACACTGACAGTAACCCTTACTTCTAACCCCAACGCTATGCCTAACAAAAACCCTAACCCTTGACCCTAACCCTTCACCCTAACCCCTAAGCCTTACCCTAACCCTTAACCTTAATCCTAATCCTAACCATTAAACCTAACCCTAGCTCTTAAAGTTAACCCTAAACCTTACCCTCACGACTAGACCTAATCCTGACACTAACCTAACACCTAACCCTAACCAGAACCCCTAAAGCTAACCCTGAACCCTATCCCTAACCCTAGCAGTAAACTTTAACCCTAAACCTAAGCCCAACCCGTAACCCTAATCCTATCCTTTTACCCTAAACCTAACCCCTAAACCTAACACCTATACCTCACCCTAACTCTAACCCCAATCCTAATTCTAACCATACCCCTTCATAAAACACTAACTCCTAACCGCTAACCCTAACACTAACCAAAAACCCTAATCACTAATCCCTAACCCTAACGCTTAACCTTTACCCTAACCGTTAACCCTCACCCTAAATCTTAACCCTGACCCTAACCTTAACCTTTAACTCTAAGCCTAAATATTAACCCTACAGTATGGCAGACCCTTAAGGCTAATGGGATCCCTTATCCCTAACCCTAACACTACAGCTAAAAATAACCCTAACCTTGGATCCTTAAACCTAACCCCTAACACTTACTTTAACCCAAAACCCTAACCCTACTCCTAAGGAATAAACCTAACCCTATCTCTTAACCCTAACGCTAGCCCTTACCCTAACGCCTAGATCTAACCCTAAATCTAACCTACCGCCTAATCCTAACCTTAAGCCCTAATGCTAACACTAACCCTGAACCCTAAACCTACCCGTAAACCTTAACGCTAACCCTATCCGTGAACCTTAACCCTGAACCTAATCATTACCCGCACCCAAGCATTTAACCCTGACCCTAACCCTAATCCTTAATGCTCACCCTAACACTAAACCCTAACCCTAATCCCAACACTTAACCCTAATCCTATCCCTTAACCCTAACCCTAACCCTAATGCTACTCCCTAAACGTAACCCTAACCGTGACCAGTAAACCTAACCCTAACCTCTAACACAAACCCTAGCACGTAACTATAACCCTAAAACTAACCCTAACCCTAACCCTAACCCTCAACCCTAACTATTAACCTTAACCCTAAGCGTTAACTCTCACGCTAACCTTTAATCCTAACCCTAATCCTAATCTTCAACCCTAAACCTAACACTTAACCCTAACCCTGTACCAAACCCTAACCCCTCATCTTAACCCTAACCGTAAACCTCAACCCTAAACCAAAGTGTAGCCGTTAAACCTAAGAGTAACCTTTAACCATAACCCTAATCCCTAACCTTAAGCCCTCACCCTAACACTAAACTTCATCCTTAACCCTAACCATAATCCTAACCCTAAATCTAATTCTCAGACTTCTTGCTTTCTTAGAGTTTAGAAAGCCTGCAATCCTCCCATGCCATGCGTGAAAGGAGGCTCTACCACTGTGTCCTGCATGAAACCCACGGGCCCATACCCAGAGTATGATAGAGTGGGTTCCCGGGTACAATCCCAGCCCCCTAAACTCCCCCCGCCCGCCTAATGAAGACAGGGCCCGTGCGCTAAGCATAAACAATACCTTTATCAGATAACCCTAACCCTGAACATAACACCCAACCCTGTTCCTATTTCTCCCCTTAACACGTAAACCTCACCGTGCGCCTAACTTTAACCTCTTATCCTAACGTTAATGCATAACCCATTTCCTGAGAACAACCCCTATCCCATAATTCTAAACCTATCTCCTTGTGATCACTGGAACACCTAATCCCTAACCCTAATTCTAAACCTCTAACCCTAACCGGAACCGTACCTACAACCCTAACACTGACAGTAAACCTTACTTCTAACCCCAACGCTATGCCTAACAAAAACCCTAACCCTTGACCCTAACCCTTCACCCTAACCCCTAAGCCTTACCCTAACCCTTAACCCTAATCCTAATCCTAACCATTAAACCTAATCCTAGGTCTTAAAGCTCACCCTAAACCTTACCCTCACAACTAGACCTAACCCTGACACTAACATAACACCTAACCCTAACCAGAACCCCTAAAGATAACCTTGAACCCTATCCCTAATCCTAGCAGTAAACTTTAACCCGAAACCTAAGCCCTACCCGTAACCCTAATCCTATCCTTTTACCCTAAAACTAACCCCTAAACCTAACCCCTATACCTCACCCTAACTCTAACCCCAATCCTAATTCTAAACATTCCCCTTCATAAAACACTAACTCTTAACCGCTAACACTAACACTAACCAAAAACCTTAATCACTAATCCCTAACCCTAACGCTTAACCTTTTGCCTGACCGTTAACCCTCACCCTAAATCTTAACACTGACCCTAACCTTAACCTTTAACTCTAAGCCTAACCCTTAACCCTACAGTAAGGAAGACCCTTAATGCTAATGGGATCCCTTATCCCTAACCCTAACACTACAGCTAAAAATAACCCTAACCTTGGATCCTTAAACCTAACCCCTAACACTTACTTTAACCCCAAACCCTAACCCTAATCCTAAGCATTAAACCTAACCCTATCTCTTAACCCTAACGCTAGCCCTTACCCTAACGCCTAGATCTATCCCTAAATCTAACCTACCGCCTAATCCTAACCTTAAGCCCTAATGCTAACACTAACCCTGAACCCTAAACCTACTCGTAACCCTTAACACTAACCCTATCCGTGAACCTTAACCCTGACCCTAACCATTACCCGCACCCAAGCATTTAACCCTGACCCTAACCCTAATCCTTAATGATAACCCTAACACTAAACCCTAACCCTAAGCCCATCACTTAACCCTAATCCTGTCCCTTAACCCTAACCCTAACCCTAACCCTAATGCTAACCCCTAAACGTAACCCTAACCGTCACCAGTAAACCTAACCCTAACCTCTAACACAAACCATAGCACATAACTCTAACCCTAAAACTAACCCTAACCCTAACCCTAAACCCTAACCCTTAACTTAACCCTAAGCGTTAACTCTGACGCTAACCTTTAATCCTAACCCTAATCCTAATCTTCAACCCTAAACCTAACACTTAACCCTAACCCTGTACCAAACCCTAACCCCTCATCTTAACCCTAACCTTAAACCTCAACCCTAAACGAAAGTGTAACCGTTAAATCTAAGAGTAACCTTTAACCCTAACCCTAATCCCTAACCCTAAGCCCTCACCCTAACACTAAACTTCATCCTTAACCCTAACCCTAACCCTAACCCTAACACTAACCCTAACCCCTTACCCTAACCCTACGCCTAAAAGTAACCCTAACCGTTGATCGTTCGTCATAACCCCTAACCTTAACCCTAACCCTTAACCTATTCCCAATCCTAATCATTAAACAGAACCCTAACTCTTAACCCTAACCCTAACCTTTAACCTAATGCCTAGAGATCTAACCCCAACACTGACCTACAGTTAACACTAACCTCAACCCCTAATGCTAACCTTAAACCTGAACCAAGCTCCTAACCCTTAACCCTAACACTATCCCTAACCCCTAAGCATAACCCCAACTGTTAACCCTCTAACCCTCACCCTGAATCCTAACCCTATCCCTTAACCCTAACCCCTAACCCTAACGCTAACTCCAACCCTAAACCTTAACCTGGCCCCCTAACCCAGACTTAACACCTTACCCCAAACACTAACTCTAACCCTAACCACTAATCCCTAGCACCTAACCCTGACTCGAAACCTAACCCCTAACACGAAAAACCCTAACCCCAACCCCAACCCTAATTCTCACACTACTTCCATTCCCAGAGTGAAGCAAGCCTACAATACAGCCATGCCATGTGTGAGATGAGGCTCCGCCTGAGTCCTGCATGGAGGTCCTGTCCGAAGGCCCAGGGAATGATGTTGTGCTTTCATGGTGACTCCGACCGCACCCCTCTCACCGTAGATTAATCAGGTCCTGTGCCCTTAAACTGACCGCTAAAGCTAAGCCCTACCACCAACGCTAACCCCTGACCCTGAACCTAAGACCCGAGCCTAAAGCCCAACATTGACTCTAGACCCTTACCCTAAACCAAATCCCTAACCCTAATGCTAACCCCTAAACCCAACCCTAACCGTGAACAGTAAACCTAACCCTAACCCCTAACACAAACCATAGCACATAACTCTAACCCTAAATCTAACCCTAAGCCTAACCGTAAACCCTAACTCTTAACCTTAACCCTAAGCGTTAAATCTCACGCTAACCTTTAATCCTAACCCTAATCCTAATCTTCAACCCAAACCTAACACTTAACCCTAAACGTCTACCAAATCCTAACCCCTCATCTTAACCCTAACCGTAAACCTCAACCCTAAACCGAACTGTAACCGTTAAACCTAAGAGTAACCTTTAACCCTAACCCTAATCCCTAACCTTAAGCCCTCACCCTAACACTAAACTTCATCCTTAACCCTAACCAGAATCCTAACCCTAAATCTAATTCTCAGACTTCTGGCTTTCTTAGAGTTTAGAAAGCCTGCAATCCTCCCATGCCATGCGTGAAAGGAGGCTCTACCACTGTGTCCTGCATGAAACCCACGGGCCCATACCCAGAGTATGATAGAGTGGGTTCCCGGGTACAATCCCAGCCCCCTAAAATCCCCCCGCCCGCCCAATGCAGACACAGCCCGTGCGCTAAGCATAAACAATACCTTTAACAGATAACCCTAACCCTGAACATAACACCCAACCCTGTTCCTATTTCTCCCCTTAACACGTAAACCTCACCGTGAGCCTAACTTTAGCCTCTTATCCTAACGTTAATGCATAACCCATTCCCTGAGAACAACCCCTATCCCATAATTCTAACCCTATCTCCTAGTCATCACTGGAACACCTAATCCCTAACCCTAATTCTAAACCGCTAACCCTAACTGGAACCCTACCTACAACCCTAACACTGACAGTAACCCTTACTTCTAACACCAACGCTATGCCTAACAAAAACCCTAACCCTTCACCCAAACCCCTAAGCCTTACGCTAACCCTTAACCCTAATCCTAATCCTAACCATTAAACCTAACCCTAGCTCTTAAAGCTAACCCTAAACCTTACCCTCACGACTAGACCTAACCCTGACACTAACCTAACACCTTACCCTAACCAGAACCCCTAAAGCTAACCCTGAACCCTATCCCTAACCCTAGCAGTAAACTTTAACCCTAAACCTAAGCCCAACCCATAACCCTAATCCTATCCCTTTACCCTAAAACTAACCCCTAAACATAACCCCTATACCTAACCCTAACTCTAACCCCAATCCTAATTCTAACCATACCCCTTCATAAAACACGAACTCCTAACCTCTAACCCTAACACTAACCAAAAACCCTAATCGCTAATCCCTAACCCTAACGCTTAACCTTTACCCTAACCGTTAACCCTCACCCTAATTCTTAACACTGACCCTAACCTTAACCTTTAACTCTAAGCCTAACCCTTAACCCTACAGTAAGGAAGACCCTTAATGCTAATGGGATCCCTTATCCCTAACCCTAACACTACAGCTAAAAATAACCCTAACCTTTGATCCTTAAACCTAACCCCTAACAATTACTTTAACCCCAAACCCTAACCCTAATCCTAAGCATTAAACCTAACCCTATCTCTTAACCCTAACCCTAGCCCTTACCCTAACGCCTAGTTCTAACCCTAAATCTAACCTCCCACCTAATCCTAACCTTAAGCCCTAATGCTAACGCTAACCCTGAACCCTAAACCTACCCGTAACCCTTAACACTAACCCTATCCGTAAACCTTAACCCTGACCCTAACCATTACCCGCACCCAAGCATTTAACCCTGACCCTAACCCTAATCCTTAATGATAACACTAACACTAAACCCTAACCCTAAGCCCAACACTTAACCCTAATCCTATCCCTTAACCCTAACCCTAACCCTAACCCTAATGCTAACCCCTAAACGTAACCCTAACCGTGAACAGTAAACCTAACCCTAACCTCTAACACAAACTATAGCACATAACTCTAACCCTAAAACTAACCCTAACCCTAACCCTAACCCTAAACCCTAACTCTTAACCTTAACCCTAAGCGTTAACTCTCACGCTAACCTTTAATCCTAACCCTAATCCTAATCTTCAACCCTAAACCTAACACTTAACCCTAACCCTGTACCAAACCCTAACCCCTCATCTTAACCCTAACCTTAAACCTCAACCCTAAACCAAAGTGTAACCATTAAATCTAAGAGTAACCTTTAACCCTAACCGTAATCCCTAAGCCTAAGCCCTCACCCTAACACTAAACTTCATCCTTAACCCTCACCATAACCCTAACCCTAAATCTAATTCTCAGACTTCTTGCTTTCTTAGAGTTTAGAAAGCCTGCAATCCTCCCACGCCATGTGTGAAAGGAGGCTCTGCCACAGTGTCCTGCATGAAACCCAGAGGCCCATACACTGCGTGCGGTAGAGTGGGTTCCCAGCGACCATCACAGACACCTAACTTTGCCTCCTAGGGCATACAGGGCCCTTGCCCTAAGCATAAACCCTACCCCTCACCCATAAGCCTAACCCACAACCTAACACCTAACCCTGACCCTACTGCTCACCTTAACAGGTAAACCTCACCATAACCCTAACTTTAACCCCATATCTTAACGTTAATGCATGACACCCTGAGAACAAGCCCTATACCGTCATTATAACCCTACCTCCTAGCTATAACCGTAACACCTAATCCCTAATTCTGAAGCGCCAACCCTAACCTTAACCCGACCAACAACACTAACACTAACCCTAACCCCTTACCCTAACCCTACGCCTAAAAGTAACCCTAACCGTAGATCCTTCGTCATAACCCCTAACCTTAACCCTAACCCTTAACCTATTCCCAATCCTAACCATTAAACAGAACCCTAACTCTTAACCCTAACCCTAACCTTTACCCTAATGCCTAGAGATCTAACCCCAACACTGACCTACAGTTAACACTAACCCCAACCCCTAATGCTAACCTTAAACCTGAACCAAGCTCCTAACCCTTAACCCTAACACTATCCCTAACCCCTAAGCCTAACCCCAACTGTTAACCCTCTAACCCTCACCCTGATCTTAACCCTATCCCTTAACCCTAACCCCTAACCCTAATGATAACTCCAACACTTAACCTTACCCTGGCCCCCTAACCCAGACTTAACACCTTACCCCTAACACTAACTCTAACCCTAACCACTAATCCCTAGCACCTAACCCTGACTCGAAACCTAACCCCAAACACGAAAAACCCTAACCCCAACCCCAACCCTAATTCTCACACTACTTCCATTCCCAGAGTGAAGCAAGCCTACAATACAGCCATGCCATGTGTGAGATGAGGCTCCGCCTGAGTCCTGCATGGAGGTCCTCTCCCAAGGCCCAGGGAATGATGTTGTGCTTTCGTGATGACTCCGACCGCACCCCTCTCACCGTAGATTAACCAGGTCCTGTGCCCTTAAACTGACCGCTAAAGCTAAGCCCTACCACCAGCGCTAACCCCTGACCCTGAACCTAAGCCCCGAGCCTAAAGCCCAACATTAACTCTAGACCCTTACCCTAAACCTAATCCCTAACCCTAATGCTAACCCCTAAACCCAACCCTAACCGTGAACAGTAAACCTAACCCTAACCCCTAACACAAATCATAGCACATAACTCTAACCCTAAGCCTAACCGTAAACCCTAACTCTTAACCTTAACCCTAAGCGTTAACTCTCACGCTAACCTTTAATCCTAACCCTAATCCTAATCTTCAACCCTAAACCTAACACTTAACCCTAAACGTCTACCAAACCCTAACCCCTCATCTTAACCCTAACCGTAAACCTCAACCCTAAACCGAACTGTAACCGTTAAACCTAAGAGTAACCTTTAACCCTAACCCTAATCCCTAACCTTAAGCCCTCACCCTAACACTAAACTTCATCCTTAACCCTAACCAGAATCCTAACCCTAAATCTAATTCTCAGACTTCTTGCTTTCTTAGAGTTTAGAAAGCCTGCAATCCTCCCATGCCATGCGTGAAAGGAGGCTCTACCATTGTGTCCTGCATGAAACCCACGGGCCCATACCCAGAGTATGATAGAGTGGGTTCGCGGGTACAATCCCAGCCCCCTAAACTCCCCCCGCCCGCCTAATGCAGACAGGGCCCGTGCGCTAAGCATAAACAATACCTTTAACAGATAACCCTAACCCTGAACATAACACCCAACCCTGTTCCTATTTGTCCCCTTAACACGTAAACCTCACCGTGCGCCTAACTTTAACCTCTTATCCTAACGTTAATGCATAACCCATTTCCTGAGAACAACCCCTATCCCATAATTCTAACCCTATCTCCTAGTCATCACTGGAACACCTAATCCCTAACCCTAATTCTAAACCGCTAACCCTAACCGTAACCCTACCTACAACCCTAACACTGACAGTAACCCTTACTTCTAACCCCAACGCTATGCCTAACAAAAACCCTAACCCTTGACCCTAACCCTTCACCCTAACCCCTAAGCCTTACCCTAACCCTTAACCTGAATCCTAATCCTAACCATTAAACCTAACCCTAGCTCTTAAAGCTAACCCTAAACCTTACCCTCACGGCTAGACCTAACCCTGACACTAACCTAACACCTAACCCTAACCAGAACCCCTAAAGCTAACCCTGAACACTATCCCTAACCCTAGCAGTAAACTTTAACCCTAAACCTAAGCCCAACCCGTAACCCTAATCCTATCCTTTTACCCTAAAACTAACCCCTAAACCTAACCCCTATACCTCACCCTAACTCTAACCCCAGTCCTAATTCTAACCATACCCCTTCATAAAGCACTAACTCCTAACCGCTAACCCTAACACTAACCAAAAACCCTAATCACTAATCCCTAACCCTAACGCTTAACCTTTACCCTAACCGTTAACCCTCACCCTAAATCTTAACACTCACCCTAACCTTAACCTTTAACTCTAAGCCTAACCCTTAACCCTACAGTAAGGAAGACCCTTAATGCTAATGGGATCCCTTATCCCTAACCCTAACACTACAGCTAAAAATAACCGTAACCTTTGATCCTTAAACATAACCCCTAACACTTACTTTAACCCCAAAGCCTAACCTTAATACTAATCATTAAATCTAACCCTATCTCTTAACCCTAACGCTAGCCCTTACCCTAACGCCTAGATCTAACCCTAAAACTAAGCTACCGCCTAATCTTAACCTTAAGCCCTAATGGTATCTCTAACATTGAACCCTAAACCTACCCGTAACCCTTAACACTAACCCTATCCGTGAACCTTAACCCTGACCCTAACCATTACCTGCACCCAAGCATTTAACCCTGACCCTACCCCTAATCCTTAATGATAACCCTAACACTAAACCCTAATCCTAAGCCCAACACTTAACCCTAATCCTATCCCTTAACCCTAACCCTAACCCTAATGCTACCCCCTAAACGTAACCCTAACCCTCACCAGTAAACCTAACCCTAACCTCTAACACAAACCATAGCACATAACTCTAACCCTAAAACTAACCCTAACCCTAACCCTAACCCTAAACCCTAACTCTTAACCTTAACCCTAAGCGTTAACTCTCACGCTAACCTTTAATCCTAACCCTAATCCTAATCTTCAACCCTAAACCTAACACTTAACCCTAACCCTGTGCCAAACCCTAACCCCTCATCTTAACCCTAACCGTAAACCTCAACCCGAAACCAAAGTGTAACCGTTAAACCTAAGAGTAACCTTTAACCCTAACCCTAATCCCTAACCCTAAGCCCTCACCATAACACTAAACTTCATCCTTCACCCTAACCATAATTCTAACCCTAAATCTAATTCTCAGACTTCTTTCTTTCTTAGAATTTAGAAAGCCTGCATCCCTCCCATGCCATGCGTGAAAGGAGGCTCTACCACTGTGTCCTGCATGAAACCCACAGGCCCATACCCAGAGTATGATAGAGTGGGTTCCCGGGTACAATCCCATCCCCCTAAACTCCCCCGCCCGCCTAATGCAGACACAGCCCGTGCGCTAAGCATAAACAATACCTTTAACAGATAACCCTAACCCTGAACGTAACACCCAACCCTGTTCCTATTTCTCCCCTTAACACATAAACCTCACCGTGCGCCTAACTTTAACCTCTTATCCTAACGTTAATGCATAACCCATTCCCTGAGAACAACCCCTATCCCATAATTCTAACCCTATCTCCTAGTCATCACTGGAACACCTAATCCCTAACCCTAATTCTAAACCGCTAACCCTAACTGGAACCCTACCTACAACCCTAACACTGACAGTAACCCTTACTTCTAACACCAACGCTATGCCTAACAAAAACCCTAACTCTTCACCCAAACCCCTAAGCCTTACGCTAACCCTTAACCCTAATCCTAATCCTAACCATTAAACCTAACCCTAGCTCTTAAAGCTAACCCTAAACCTTACCCTCACGACTAGACCTAACCCTGACACTAACCTAACACCTAACCCTAACCAGAACCCCTAAAGCTTTCCCTGAACCCTATCCCTAACCCTAGCAGTAAACTTTAACCCTAAACCTAAGCCCAACCCATAACCCTAATCCTATCCCTTTACCCTAAAACTAACCCCTAAACATAACCCCTATACCTAACCCTAACTCTAACCCCAATCCTAATTCTAACCATACCCCTTCATAAAACACGAACTCCTAACCTCTAACCCTAACACTAACCAAAAACCCTAATCGCTAATCCCTAACCCTAACGCTTAACCTTTACCCTAACCGTTAACCCTCACCCTAATTCTTAACACTGACCCTAACCTTAACCTTTAACTCTAAGCCTAACCCTTAACCCTACAGTAAGGAAGACCCTTAATGCTAATGGGATCCCTTATCCCTAACCCTAACACTACAGCTAAAAATAACCCTAACCTTTGATCCTTAAACCTAACCCCTAACACTTACTTTAACCCCAAACCCTAACCCTAATCCTAAGCATTAAACCTAACCCTATCTCTTAACCCTAACCCTAGCCCTTACCCTAACGCCTAGTTCTAACCCTAAATCTAAACTCCCACCTAATCCTAACCTTAAGCCCTAATGCTAACGCTAACCCTGAACCCTAAACCTACCCGTAACCCTTAACACTAACCCTATCCGTAAACCTTAACCCTGACCCTAACCATTACCCGCACCCAAGCATTTAACCCTGACCCTAACCCTAATCCTTAATGATAACACTAACACTAAACCCTAACCCTAAGCCCAACACTTAACCCTAATCCTATCCCTTAACCCTAACCCTAACCCTAACCCTAATGCTAACCCCTAAACGTAACCCTAACCGTGACCAGTAAACCTAACCGTAACCTCTAACACAAACCATAGCACATAACTCTAACCCTAAAACTAACTCTAACCCTAACCCTAAACCTAAACCCTAACACTTAACCTTAACCCTAAGCGTTAACTCTCACGCTAACCTTTAATCCTAACCCTAATCCTAATCTTCAACCCTAAACCTAACACTTAACCCTATACGTCTACCAAACCCTAACCCCTCATCTTAACCCTAACCTTAAACCTCAACCCTAAACCAAAGTGTAACCGTTAAATGTAAGAGTAACCTTTAACCCTAACCGTAATCCCTAAGCCTAAGCCCTCACCCTAACACTAAACTTCATCCTTAACCCTCACCATAACCCTAACCCTAAATCTAATTCTCAGTCTTCTTGCTTTCTTAGAGTTTAGAAAGCCTGCAATCCTCCCACGCCATGTGTGAAAGGAGGCTCTGCCACAGTGTCCTGCATGAAACCCAGAGGCCCATACACTGCGTGCGGTAGAGTGGGTTCCCAGCGACCATCACAGACACCTAACTTTGCCTCCTAGGGCATACAGGGCCCTTGCCCTAAGCATAAACCCTACCCCTCACCCATAAGCCTAACCCACAACCTAACACCTAACCCTGACCCTACTGCTCACCTTAACAGGTAAACCTCACCATAACCCTAACTTTAACCCCATATCTTAACGTTAATGCATGACACCCTGAGAACAAGCCCTATACCGTCATTATAACCCTACCTCCTAGCTATAACCGTAACACCTAATCCCTAATTCTGAAGCGCCAACCCTAACCTTAACCCGACCAACAACACTAACACTAACCCTAACCCCTTACCCTAACCCTACGCCTAAAAGTAACCCTAACCGTTGATCCTTCGTCATAACCCCTAACCTTAACCCTAACCCTTAACCTATTCCCAATCCTAACCATTAAAATGAACCCTAACTCTTAACCCTAACCCTAACCTTTACCCTAATGCCTAGAGATCTAACCCCAACACTGACCTACAGTTAACACTAACCCCAACCCCTAATGCTAACCTTAAACCTGAACCAAGCTCCTAACCCTTAACCCTAACACTATCCCTAACCCCTAAGCCTAACCCCAACTGTTAACCCTCTAACCCTCACCCTGAATCCTAACCCTATCCCTTAACCCTAACCCCTAACCCTAACGCTAACTCCAACCCTAAACCTTACCCTGGCCCCCTAACCCAGACTTAACACCTTACCCCTAACACTAACTCTAACCCTAACCACTAATCCCTAGCACCTAACCCTGACTCGAAACCTAACCCCTAACACGAAAAACCCTAACCCCAACCCCAACCCTAATTCTCACACTACTTCCATTCCCAGAGTGAAGCAAGCCTACAATACAGCCATGCCATGTGTGAGATGAGGCTCCGCCTGAGTCCTGCATGGAGGTCCTGTCCGAAGGCCCAGGGAATGATGTTGTGCTTTCGTGGTGACTCCGACCGCACCCCTCTCACCGTAGATTAACCAGGTCCTGTGCCCTTAAACTGACCGCTAAAGCTAAGCCCTACCACCAATGCTAACCCCTGACCCTGAACGTAAGCCCCGAGCCTAAAGCCCAACATTAATTCTAGACCCTTACCCTAAACCTAATCCCTAACCCTAATGCTAACCCCTAAACCCAACCCTAACCGTGAAGAGTAAACCTAACCCTAACCCCTAACACAAACCATAGCACATAACTCTAACCCTAAATCTAACCCTAAGCCTAACCGTAAACCCTAACTCTTAACCTTAACCCTAAGCGTTAACTCTCACGCTAACCTTTAATCCTAACCCTAATCCTAATCTTCAACCCTAAACCTAACACTTAACCCTAAACGTCTACCAAACCCTAACCCCTCATCTTAACCCTAACCATAAACCTCAACCCTAAACCGAACTGTAACCGTTAAACCTAAGAGTAACCTTTAACCCTAACCCTAATCCCTAACCTTAAGCCCTCACCCTAACACTAAACTTCATCCTTAACCCTAACCAGAATCCTAACCCTAAATCTAATTCTCAGACTTCTTGCTTTCTTAGAGTTTAGAAAGCCTGCAATCCTCCCATGCCATGCGTGAAAGGAGGCTCTACCACTGTGTCCTGCATGAAACCCATGGGCCCATACCCAGAGTATGATAGAGTGGGTTCCCGGGTACAATCCCAGCCCCCTAAACTCCCCCCGCCCGCCCAATGCAGACAGGGCCCGTGCGCTAAGCATAAACAATACCTCTAACAGATAATCCTAACCCTGAACATAACACCCAGCCTTTTCCTATTTCTCCCCTTAACACGTAAACCTCACCGTGCGCCTAACTTTAACCTCTTATCCTAACGTTAATGCATAACCCATTCCCTGAGAACAACCCCTATCCCATAATTCTAACCCTATCTGCTAGTCATCACTGGAACACCTAATCCCTAACCCTAATTCTAAACCGCTAACCCTAACCGGAACCCTACCTACAACCCTAACACTGACAGTAACCCTTACTTCTAACCCGAACGCTATGCCTAACAAAAACCCTAACCCTTCACCCAAAGCCCTAAGCCTTACGCTAACCCTTAACCCTAATCCTAATCCTAACCATTAAACCTAACCCTAGCTCTTAAAGCTAACCCTAAACCTTACCCTCACGACTAGACCTAACCCTGACACTAACCTAACACCTAACCCTAACCAGAACCCCTAAAGCTAACCCTGAACCCTATCCCTAACCCTAGCAGTAAAGTTTAACCCTAAACCTAAGCCCAACCCATAACCCTAATCCTATCCTTTTACCCTAAAACTAACCCCTATACCTAACCCTAACTCTAACCCCAATCCTAATTCTAACCATACCCCTTCATAAAACACGAACTCCTAACCTCTAACCCTAACACTAACCAAAAATCCTAATCGCTAATCCCTAACCCTAACGCTTAACCTTTACCCTAACCGTTAACCCTCACCCTAACTCTTAACACTGACCCTAACCTTAACCTTTAACTCTAAGCCTAACCCTTAACCCTACAGTAAGGAAGACCCTTAATGCTAATGGGATCCCTTTTCCCTAACCCTAACACTACAGCTAAAAATAACCCTAACCTTTGATCCTTAAACCTAACCCCTAACACTTACTTTAACCCCAAACCCTAACCCTAATCCTAAGCATTAAACCTAACCCTATCTCTTAACCCTAACCCTAGCCCTTACCCTAACGTCTAGTTCTAACCCTAAATCGAACCTCCCGCCTAATCCTAACCTTAAGCCCTAATGCTAACGCTAACCCTGAACCCTAAACCTACCCGTAACCCTTAACACTAACCCTATCCGTGAACCTTCACCCTGACCCTAACCATTACCCGCACCCAAGCATTTAACCCTGACCCTTACCCTAATCCTTAATGATAACCCTAACACTAAACCCTAACCCTAAGCCCAACACTTAACCCTAATCCTATCCCTTAAACCTAACCCTAATGCTACCCCCTAAACGTAACCCTAACCGTGACCGGTAAACCTAACCCTAACCTCTACCACAAACCATAGCACATAAGTCTAACCCTAAAGCTAACCCTAACCCTAACCCTAACCCTAAACCCTAACTCTTAACCTTAACCCTAAGCGTTAACTCTCACGCTAACCTTTAATCCTAACCCTAATCCTAATCTTCAACCCTAAACCTAACACTTAACCCTAACCCTGTACCAAACCCTAACCCCTCATCTTAACCCTAACCTTAAACCTCAACCCTAAACCAAAGTGTAACCGTTAAATCTAAGAGTAACCTTTAACCCTAACCGTAATCCCTAAGCCTAAGCCCTCACCCTAACACTAAACTTCATCCTTAACCCTAACCATAACCCTTACCCTAAATCTAATTCTCAGACTTCTTGCTTTCTTAGAGTTTAGAAAGCCTGCAATCCTCCCATGCCATGTGTGAAAGGAGGCTCTGCCACAGTGTCCTGCATGAAACCCAGAGGCCCATACACTGCGTGCGGTAGAGTGGGTTCCCAGCGACCATCACAGACACCTAACTTTGCCTCCTAGGGCATACAGGGCCCGTGCCCTAAGCATAAACCCTACCCCTCACCCATAAGCCTAACCCACAACCTAACACCTAACCCTCATCCTACTGCTCACCTTAACAGGTAAACCTCACCATAACCCTAACTTTAACCCCATATCTTAACGTTAATGCATGACACCCTGAGAACAAGCCCTATACCGTCATTATAACCCTACCTCCTAGCTATAACCGTAACACCTAATCCCTAATTCTGAAGCGCCAACCCTAACCTTAACCCGACCAACAACACTAACACTAACCCTAACCCCTTACCCTAACCCTACGCCTAAAAGTAACCCTAACCGTAGATCCTTCGTCATAACCCCTAACCTTAACCCTAACCCTTAACCTATTCCCAATCCTAACCATTAAACAGAACCCTAACTCTTAACCCTAACCCTAACCTTTACCCTAATGCCTAGAGATCTAACCCCAACACTGACCTACAGTTAACACTAACCCCAAACCCTAATGCTAACCTTAAACCTGAACCAAGCTCCTAACCCTTAACCCTAACACTATCCCTAACCCCTAAGCCTAACCCCAACTGTTAACCCTCTAACCCTCACCCTGAATCCTAACCCTATCCCTTAACCCTAAACCCTAACCCTAATGATAACTCCAACACTTAACCTTACCCTGGCCCCCTAACCCAGACTTAACACCTTACCCCTAACACTAACTCTAACCCTAACCACTAATCCCTAGCACCTAACCCTGACTCGAAACCTAACCCCAAACACGAAAAACCCTAACCCCAACCCCAACCCTAATTCTCACACTACTTCCATTCCCAGAGTGAAGCAAGCCTACAATACAGCCATGCCATGTGTGAGATGAGGCTCCGCCTGAGTCCTGCATGGAGGTCCTCTCCCAAGGCCCAGGGAATGATGTTGTGCTTTCGTGGTGACTCCGACCGCACCCCTCTCACCGTAGATTAACCAGGTCCTGTGCCCTTAAACTGACCGCTAAAGCTAAGCCCTACCACCAGCGCTAACCCCTGACCCTGAACCTAAGCCCCGAGCCTAAAGCCCAACATTAACTCTAGACCCTTACCCTAAACCTAATCCCTAACGCTAATGCTAACTCCTAAACCCAACCCTAACCGTGAACAGTAAACCTAACCCTAACCCCTAACACAAATCATAGCACATAACTCTAACCCTAAGCCTAACCGTAAACCCTAACTCTTAACCTTAACCTTAAGCGTTAACTCTCACGCTAACCTTTAATCCTAACCCTAATCCTAATCTTCAACCCTAAACCTAACACTTAACCCTAAACGTCTACCAAACCCTAACCCCTCATCTTAACCCTAACCGTAAACCTCAACCCTAAACCGAACTGTAACCGTTAAACCTAAGAGTAACCTTTAACCCTAACCCTAATCCCTAACCTTAAGCCCTCACCCTAACACTAAACTTCATCCTTAACCCTAACCAGAATCCTAACCCTAAATCTAATTCTCAGACTTCTTGCTTTCTTAGAGTTTAGAAAGCCTGCAATCCTCCCATGCCATGCGTGAAAGGAGGCTCTACCACTGTGTCCTGCATGAAACCCACGGGCCCATACCCAGAGTATGATAGAGTGGGTTCCCGGGTACAATCCCAGCCCCCTAAACTCCCCCCGCCCGCCTAATGCAGACAGGGCCCGTGCGCTAAGCATAAACAATACCTTTAACAGATAACCCTAACCCTGAACATAACACCCAACCCTGTTCCTATTTCTCCCCTTAACACGTAAACCTCACCGTGCGCCTAACTTTAACCTCTTATCCTAACGTTAATGCAAAACCCATTTCCTGAGAACAACCCCTATCCCATAATTCTAACCCTATCTCCTAGTCATCACTGGAACACCTAATCCCTAACCCTAATTCTAAACCGCTAACCCTAACCGTAACCCTACCTACAACCCTAACACTGACAGTAACCCTTACTTCTAACCCCAATGCTATGCCTAACAAAAACCCTAACCCTTGACCCCAACCCTTCGCCCTAACCCCTAAGCCTTACCCTAACCCTTAACCTGAATCCTAATCCTAACCATTAAACCTAACCCTAGCTCTTAAAGCTAACCCTAAACCTTACCCTCACGGCTAGACCTAACCCTGACACTAACCTAACACCTAACCCTAACCAGAACCCCTAAAGCTAACCCTGAACACTATCCCTAACCCTAGCAGTAAACTTTAACCCTAAACCTAAGCCCAACCCGTAACCCTAATCCTATCCTTTTACCCTAAAACTAACCCCTAAACCTAACCCCTATACCTCACCCTAACTCTAACCCCAGTCCTAATTCTAACCATACCCCTTCATAAAGCACTAACTCCTAACCGCTAACCCTAACACTAACCAAAAACCCTAATCACTAATCCCTAACCCTAACGCTTAACCTTTACCCTAACCGTTAACCCTCACCCTAAATCTTAACACTCACCCTAACCTTAACCTTTAACTCTAAGCCTAACCCTTAACCCTACAGTAAGGAAGACCCTTAATGCTAATGGGATCCCTTATCCCTAACCCTAACACTACAGCTAAAAATAACCCTAGCCTTTGATCCTTAAACCTAACCCCTAACACTTACTTTAACCCCAAACCCTAACCCTAATCCTAAGCATTAAACCTAACCCTATCTCTTAACCCTAACGCTAGCCCTTACCCTAACGCCTAGATCTAACCCTAAATCTAACCTACCGCCTAATCCTAACCTTCAGCCCTAATGCTAACTCTAACCCTGAACCCTAAACCTACCCGTAACATTTAACACTAACCCTATCTGTGAACCTTAACCCTGACCCTAACCATTACCCGCACCCAAGCATTTAACCCTGACCCTACCCCTAATCCTTAATGATAACCCTAACACCTAAACCTAACCCTAAGCACAACACTTAACCCTAATCCTATCCGTGAACCCTAACCCTAATGCTAACCCCTAAACGTAACCCTAACCGTCATCAATAAATCTAACCCTAACCTCTAACATAAACCATAGCACATAACTCTAACCCTAAAACTAACCCTAACCCTAACCCTAAACCTAACCCTTAACCTTAACACTAAGCGTTAACTCTCACGCTAACCTTTAATCCTAACCCTAATCCTAATCTTCAACCCTAAACCTAACACTTAACCCTAACCCTGTACCAAACCCTAACCCCTCATCTTAACCCTAACCGTAAACCTCAACCCGAAACCAAAGTGTAACCGTTAAACCTAAGAGTAACCTTTAACCCTAACCCTAATCCCTAACCCTAAGCCGTCACCCTAACACTAAACTTCATCCTTCACCCTAACCATAATCCTAACCCTAAATCTAATTCTCAGACTTCTTGCTTTCTTAGAGTTTAGAAAGCCTGCAATCCTCCCATGCCATGCGTGAAAGGAGGCTCTACCACTGTGTCCTGCATGAAACCCATGGGCCCATACCCAGAGTATGATAGAGTGGGTTCCCGGGTACAATCCCAGCCCCCTAAACTCCCCCTGCCCGCCTAATGCAGACAGGGCCCGTGCGCTAAGCATAAACAATACCTTTAACAGATAACCCTAACCCTGAACATAACACCCAACCCTGTTCCTATTTCTCCCCTTAACACGTAAACCTCACTGTGCGCCTAACTTTAACCTCTTATCCTAACGTTAATGCATAACCCATTTCCTGAGAACAAGCCCTGTCCCATAATTCTAACCCTATCTCCTAGTCATCACTGTGACACCTAATCCCTAACCCTAATTCTAAACCGCTAACCCTAACCGTAACCCTACCTACAACCCTAACACTGACAGTAACCCTTACTTCTAACCCCAATGCTATGCCTAACAAAAACCTCAACCCTTGACCCTAACCCTTCACGCTAACCCCTAAGCCTTACCCTAACCCTTAACCCTAATCCTAATCCTAACCATTAAACCTAACCCTAGCTCTTAAAGCTAACCCTAAACCTTACCCTCACGACCAGACCTAACCCTGACACTAACCTAACACCTAACACTAACCAGAACCCCTAAAGCTAACCCTGAACCCTATCCCTAACCCTAGCAGTAAACTTTAACCCTAAACCTAAGCCCAACCCGTAACCCTAATCCTATCCTTTTACCCTAAAACTAACCCCTAAACCTAACCCCTATACCTCACCCTAACTCTAACCCCAATCCTAAATCTAACCATACCCCTTCATAAAACACTAACTCCTAACCGCTAACCCTAACACTAACCAAAAACCCTAATCGCTAATCCCTAACCCTAATGCTTAACCTTTACCCTAACCGTTAACCCTCACCCTAAATCTTAACACTGACTCTAACCTTAACCTTTAACTCTAAGCCTATCCCTTAACCCTACAGTAAGGAAGACCCTTAATGCTAATGGGATTCCTTATCCCTAACCCTAACACTACAGCTAAAAATAACCCTAACCTTTGATCCTTAAACCTAACCCCTAACACTTACTTTAACCCCAAACCCTAACCCTAATCCTAAGCATTAAACCTAACCCTATCTCTTAACCCTAACGCTAGCCCTTACCCTAACGCCTAGATCTAACCCTAAATCTAACCTACCGCCTAATCCTAACCTTAAGCCCTAATGCTAACTCTAACCCTGAACCCTAAACCTACCCGTAACCCTTAACACTAACCCTATCCGTGAACCTTAACCCTGACCCTAACCATTACCCGCACCCAAGCATTTAACCCTGACCCTACCACTAATCCTTAATGATAACCCTAACACTAAACCCTAACCCTAAGCCCAACACTTAACCCTAATCCTATCCCTTAACCCTAACCCTAACCCTAATGCTAACCCCTAAATGTAACCCTAACCGTCACCAGTAAACCTAACCCTAACCTCTAACACAAACCATAGCACATAACTCTAACCCTAAAACTAACCCTAACCCTAACCCTAACCCTAAATCTTATCTGTTAACCTTAACCCTAAGCGTTAACTCTCATGCTAACCTTTAATCCTAACCCTAATCCTTAGCTTCAACCCTAAACCTAACACTTAACCCTAACCCTGTACCAAACCCTAACCCCTCATCTTAACCCTAACCGTAAACCTCAACCCGAAACCAAAGTGTAACCGTTAAACCTAAGAGTAACCTTTAACCCTAACCCTAATCCCTAATCCTAAGCCCTCACCCTAACACTAAACTTCATCCTTCACCCTAACCAGAATCCTAACCCTAAATCTAATTCTCAGACTTCTTGCTTTCTTAGAGTTTAGAAAGCCTGCAATCCTCCCATGCCATGCGTGAAAGGAGGCTCTACCACTGTGTCCTGCATGAAACCCATGGGCCCATACCCAGAGTATGATAGAGTGGGTTCCCGGGTACAATCCCAGCCCCCTAAACACCCCCGCCCGCCTTATGCAGACAGGGCCCGTGCGCTAATCATAAACAATACCTTTAACAGATAACCCTAACCCTGAACATAACACCCAACCCTGTTCCTATTTCTCCCCTTAACACGTAAACCTCACCGTGAGCCTAACTTTAACCACTTATCCTAACGTTAATGCATAACCCATTTCCTGAGAACAACCCCTATCCCATAATTCTAACCCTATCTCCTAGTCATCACTGTGACACCTAATCCCTAACCCTAATTCTAAACCGCTAACCCTAACCGTAACCCTACCTACAACCCTAACACTGACAGTAACCCTTACTTCTAACCCCAACGCTATGCCTAACAAAAACCCTAACCCTTGACCCTAACCCTTCACCCTAACCCCTAAGCCTTACCCTAACCCTTAACCCTAATCCTAATCCTAACCATTAAACCTAACCCTAGCTCTTAAAGCTAACCCTAAACCTTACCCTCACGACTAGACCTAACCCTGACACTAACCTAACACCTAACCCTAACCAGAACCCCTAAAGCTAACCCTGAACCCTATCCCTAACCCTAGCAGTAAACTTTAACCCTAAACTTAAGCCCAACCCGTAACCCTAATCCTATCCTTTTACCCTGAAACTAACCCCTAAACCTAACCCCTATACCTCACCCTAACTCTAAACCCAGTCCTAATCCTAACCATACCCCTTCATAAAACACTAACTCCTAACCGCTAACCCTAACACTAACCAAAAACCCTAATCACTAATCCCTAACCCTAACGCTTAACCTTTACCCTAACCGTTAACCTCACCCTAAATCTTAACACTGACCCTAACCTTCACCTTTAACTCTAAGCCTAACCCTTAACCCTACAGTAAGGAAGACCCTTTATGCTAATGGGATCCCTTATCCCTAACCCTAACACTACAGCTAAAAATAACCCTAACCTTGGATCCTTAAACCTAACCCCTAACACTTACTTTAACCCCAAACCCTAACCCTAATCCTAAGCATTAAACCTAACCCTATCTCTTAACCCTAACGCTAGCCCTTACCCTAACGCCTAGATCTAACCCTAAATCTAACCTACCGCCTAATCCTAACCTTCAGCCCTAATGCTAACTCTAACCCTGAACCCTAAACCTACCGGTAACCCTTAACACTAACCCTATCCGTGAACCTTAATCCTGACCCTAACCATTACCCGCACCCAAGCATTTAACCCTGACCCTAACCCTAATCCTTAATGCTAACATTAACACTAAACCCTAATCCTATCCCTTAACCCTAACCCTAACCCTAACCCTAATGCTAACCCCTAAACATAACCCTAACCGTCACCAGTAAACCTAACCCTAACCTCTAACACAAACCATAGCACATAACTCTAACCCTAAAACTAACCCTAACCCTAAACCCTAACTCTTAACCTTAACACTAAGCGTTAACTCTCACGCTAACCTTTAATCCTAACCCTAATCCTAATCTTCAACCCTAAACCTAACACTTAACCCTAACCCTGTACCAAACCCTAACCCCTCATCTTAACCCTAACCGTAAACCTCAACACTAAACCAAAGTGTAACCGTTATACCTAAGAGTAACCTTTAACCCTAACCCTAATCCCTAACACTAAGCCCTCACCCTAACACAAAACTTCATCCTTAACCCTAACCAGAATCCTAACCCTAAATCTAATTCTCAGACTTCTAGCTTTCTTAGAGTTTAGAAAGCCTGCAATCCTCCCATGCCATGCGTGAAAGGAGGCTCTACCACTGTGTCCTGCATGAAACCCACGGGCCCATACCCAGAGTATGATAGAGTGGGTTCCCGGGTACAATCCCAGCCCCCTAAACTCCCCCCGTCCGCCTAATGCAGACAGGGCCCGTGCGCTAAGCATAAACAATACCTTTAACAGATAACCCTAACCCTGAACATAACACCCAACCCTGTTCCTATTTCTCCCCTTAACACGTAAACCTGACCGTGCGCCTAACTTTAACCTCTTATCCTAACGTTAATGCATAACCCATTTCCTGAGAATAACCCCTATCCCATAATTCTAACCCTATCTCCTAGTCATCACTGTGACACCTAATCCCTAACCCTAATTCTAAACCGCAAACCCTAACCGTAACCCTACCTACAACCCTAACACTGACAGTAACCCTTACTTCTAACCCCAACGCTATGCCTAACAAAACCCCTAACCCTTGACCCTAACCCTTCACCCTAACCCCTAAGCCTTACCCTAACCCTTAACCCTAATCCTAATCCTAACCATTAACCTAAGCCTAGCTCTTAAAGCTAACCCTAAACCTTACCCTCACGACTAGACCTAACCCTGACACTAACCTAACACCTAACCCTAACCAGAACCCCTAAAGCTAACCCTGAACCCTATCCCTAACCCTAGCAGTAAACTTTAACCCTAAACCTAAGCCCAACCTGTAACCCTAATCCTATCCTTTTACCCTAAAACTAACCCCTAAACCTAACCCCTATACCTCACCCTAACTCTAACCCCAATCCTAATTCTAACCATACCCCTTCATAAAACACTAACTCCTAACCGCTAACCCTAACACTAACCAAATACCCTAATCACTAATCCCTAACCCTAACGCTTAACCTTTACCCTAACCGTTAACCCTCACCCTGAATCTTAACACTGACCCTAACCTTAACCTTTAACTCTAAGCCTAACCCTTAACCCTACAGGAAGGAAGACCCTTAATGCTAATGGAATCCCTTATCCCTAACCCTAACACTACAGCTAAAAATATCCCTAACCTTGGATCCTTAAACCTAACCCCTAACACTTACTTTAACCCCAAACCCTAACCCTAATCCTAAGCATTAAACCTAACTCTATCTCTTAACCCTAACGCTAGCCCTTACCCTAACGCCTAGATCTAACCCTAAATCTAACCTACTGCCTAATCCTAACCTTAAGCACTAATGCTAACACTAACCCTGAACCCTAAACCTACCCGTAACACTTAACACTAACCCTATCCGTGAACCTTAAACCTGACCCTAACCATTACCCGCACCCAAGCATTTTACCCTGACCCTAACCCTAATCCTTAATGCTAAACCTAACACTAAACCCTAACCCTAAGGCCAACCCTTATCCCTAATCCTATCCCTTAACCCTAACCCTAACCCTAATGCTACCCCCTAAACGTAACCCTAACCATGACCAGTAAACCTAACCCTAACCTCTAACACAAACCATAGCACAAAACTCTAACCCTAAAACTAACCCTAACCCTAACCCTAAACCCTAACTCTTAACCTTAACCCTAAGCGTTAACTCTCACGCTAACCTTTAATCCTAACCCTAATCCTAATCTTCAACCCTAAACCTAACACTTAACCCTAACCCTGTACCAAACCCTAACCCCTCATCTTAACCCTTACTGTAAACCCCAACCGTAAACCAAAGTGTAACCGTTAAACCTAAGAGTAACCTTTAACCCTAACCCTAATCCCTAACCCTAAGCCCTCACCCTAACACTAAACTTCATCCTTAACCCTAACCAGAATCCTAACCCTAAATCTAATTCTCAGACTTCTTGCTTTCTTAGAGTTTAGAAAGCCTGCAATCCTCCCATGCCATGCGTGAAAGGAGGCTCTACCACTGTGTCCTGCATGAAACCCACGGGCCCATACCCAGAGTATGATAGAGTGGGTTCCCGGGTACAATCCCAGCCCCCTAAACTCCCCCCGCCCGCCTAATGCAGACAGGGCCCGTGCGCTAAGCATAAACAATACCTTTAACAGATAACCCTAACCCTGAACATAACACCCAACCCTGTTCCTATTTGTCCCCTTAACACGTAAACCTCACCGTGCGCCTAACTTTAACCTCTTATCCTAACGTTAATGCATAACCCATTTCCTGAGAACAACCCCTATCCCATATTTCTAACCCTATCTCCTAGTCATCACTGTGACACCTAATCCCTAACCCTAATTCTAAACCGCAAACCCTAACCGTAACCCTACCTACAACCCTAACACTGACAGTAACCCTTACTTCTAACCCCAACGCTATGACTAACAAAAACCCTAACCCTTGACCCTAACCCTTGACCCTAACCCCTAAGCCTTACCATAACCCTTAACCCTAATCCTAATCCTAACCATTAAACCTAACCCTAGCTCTTAAAGCTAACCCTAAACCTTACCCTCACGACTAGACCTAACCCTGACACTAACCTAACACCTAACCCTAACCAGAACCCCTAAAGCTAACCCTGAACCCTATCCCTAACTCCAGCAGGAAACTTTAACCCTAAACCTAAGCCCAACCCGTAACCCTTATCCTATCCTTTTACCCTAAAACTAACCCCTAAACCTAACCCCTATACCTCACCCTAACTCTAACCCCAATCCTAATTCTAACCATACCCTTTCATAAAACACTAACTCCTAACCGCTAACCCTAACACTAACCAAAAACCCTAATCACTAATCCCTAACCCTAACGCTTAACCTTTACCCTAACCGTTAACCTTCACCCTAAATCTTAACACTGACCCTAACCTTAACCTTTAACTCTAAGCCTAACCCTTAACCCTACAGGAAGGAAGACCCTTAATGCTAATGGGATCCCTTATCCCTAACCCTCACACTACAGCTAAAAATAACCCTAACCTTGGATCCTTAAACCTAACCCCTAACACTTACTTTAACCCCAAACCCTAACCCTAATCCTAAGCATTAAACCTAATTCTATCTCTTAACCCTAACGCTAGCCCTTACCCTAACGCCTAGATCTAACCCTAAGTCTAACCTACCGCCTAATCCTAACCTTAAGCACTAATACTAACACTAACCCTGAACCCTAAACCTACCCGTAACCCTTAACACTAACCCTATCCGTGAACCTTAACCCTGACCCTAACCATTACCCGCACCCAAGCATTTAACCCTGCTTCTAACCCTAATCCTTAATGATAAACCTAACACTAAACCCTAACCCTAAGCCCAACACTTAACCCTAATCCTATCCCTCAACCCTAACCCTAACCCTAATGATACCCCCTAAACGTAACCCTAACCGTGACCAGTAAACCTAACCCTAACCTCTAACACAAACCATAGCACATAACTCTAACTCTAAAGCTAACCCTAACCCTAACCCTAACCGTAAACCTTAACACTTAACCTTAACCCTAAGCGTTAACTCTCACGCTAACCTTTAATCCTAACCCTAATCCTAATCTTCCACCCTAAACCTAACACTTAACCCTAACCCTGTACCAAACCCTAACCCCTCATCTTAACCCTAACCGTAAACCTCAACCCTAAACCAAAGTGTAACCGTTAAACCTAAGAGTAACCTTTAACCCTAACCCTAATCCCTAACCCTAAGCCCTCACCTTAACACTAAACTTCATCCTTAACCCTAACCAGAATCCTAACCCTAAATCTCATTCTCAGACTTCTTGCTTTCTTAGAGTTTAGAGAGCCTGCAATCCTCCCATGCCATGTGTGAAAGGAGGCTCTACCACTGTGTTCTGCATGAAACCCACGGGCCCATACCCAGAGTATGATAGAGTGGGTTCCCGGGTACAATCCCAGCCCCCTAAACTCCCCCCGCCCGCCTAATGCAGACAGGGCCCGTGCGCTAAGCATAAACAATACCTTTAACAGATAACCCTAACCCTGAACATAACACCCAACCCTGTTCCTATTTGTCCCCTTAACACGTAAACCTCACCGTGCGCCTAACTTTAACCTCTTATCCTAACGTTAATGCATAACCCATTTCCTGAGAACAACCCCTATCCCATAATTCTAACCCTATCTCCTAGTCATCACTGTGACACCTAATCCCTAACCCTAATTCTAAACCGCTAACCCTAACCGTAACCCTACCTACAACCCTAACACTGACAGTAACCCTTATTTCTAACCCCAACGCTATGCCTAACAAAAACCCTAACCCTTGACCCTAACCCTTCACCCTAACCCCTAAGCCTTACCCTAACCCTTAACCCTAATCCTAATCCTAACCATTAAACCTAACCCTAGCTCTTAAAGCTAACCCTAAACCTTACCCTCACGACTAGACCTAACCCTGACACTAACCTAACACCTAACCCTAACCAGAACCCCTAAAGCTAACCCTGAACCCTATCCCTAACCCTAGCAGTAAACTTTAACCCTAAACCTAAGCCCAACCCGTAACCCTAATCCTATCCTTTTACCCTAAAACTAACCCCTAAACCTAACCCCTATACCTCACCCTAACTCTAACCCCAATCCTAATTCTTTTTTTTTTTTTTTTTGAAATAATATGGGTAATATTCATGATAAATTATTAAGTGAACAGTGCAAGTTAAAAACAATAGTTTCATATTTTTTTCCCACCCCCCCTTTCCCGAGTCAGCACCTTCAAGTGTTACCACTCCCCAAAAGGTGTGCAATGCACTCATTGTGTAGGCATACCCCCATCCCCTCCCCCACCCCCCACCTCAGTCTGATGTCCAATTGGTGTCATTCCCAGATTTGTATTTAGGTGATGATCAGGGAAACCAATTTTCTGGTGAGTACATGTGATGCTTGTTTTTCCATTCTTGGGATACTTCACTTAATATAATGGGTTCCAACTCTCTCCAGGAGAACCATAGAGATGTCGTATCTTCATCATTCCTTATAGCTGAGTAATATTCCATGGTATACATATACCACAGTTTACTAATCCAATCATGTATTGATGGGCATTTGGGTTGTTTCCACATCTTTGCTATTGTGAATTGTGCTGCTATAAACATTTGGGTACACGTGCCTTTGTAACAGAATGACCTTTTTTCCTTTGGGTATATGCCCAGTAATGGGATTGCTGGGTCAAATGGCAGGTCTACTTGAATCTGTTTAAGATACCTCCATAATGCTTTCCACAGGGGTTGCACTAGTTTGCAGTCCCACCAGCAGTGTATTAGTGTTCCTGTCTCTCCACACCCACGCCAACATGTGTTGTTTTGGGTTTTTTTGATAAAGGCCATTCTCACTGGGGTTAAGTGATATCTCATTGTGGTTTTGATTTGCATTTCCCTGATGATTAGAAAACATTGCAATGAAGTTCTACCCAACAAGCTGAACAAAAAACCGTCTCACTTATCGGTTTTCTCAATAAATGTGAATGGCTTGAATTCCCCGCTCAAGAGACATAGACTGGCCCAATGGATAAAAAAGCACAAGCCAAGTATCTGCTGTCTCCAAGAAACCCACCTAACGAGCAAAGATGCATTTAGACTGAAAGTAAAAGGATGGAAATCGGTATTTCAAGCAAACGGTAACGAAAAGAAAGCTGGTGTGGCAATCTTAATTTCCAATAACTTAGCTTTCAAACCAACAAAAATAATAAAAGACAAAAATGGCTACTACATACTGGTCAAGGGCACAATTCAACAAGAAGCCATGACTATACTCAATATATATGCACCCAACCTAGGTGCACCTAGATTCATAAAGCAAACCCTACTAGATCTGAACCAGATGATAGATAATAATACTGTAATAGCTGGAGACTTTAACACCCCACTGACAGTACAGGACAGATCCTCTAAACAGAAAATAAACAAAGACATAATGGACCTAAATAGAATGCTAGAACAAATGGGCATGGCTGACATCTATAGGACATTCTACCCAAAGTCCACAGAATATACATTCTTCTCATCAGCTCACGGGACATTCTCTAAGATTGACCATGTCCTAGGACATAAATCATGTCTTCAAAAATTCAAAAAAATAGAAATTATACCATGCATCTTCTCAGATCACAGCGGAATAAAAGTAACAATGATCACAAACAGAAACCCTCACTCTTACTCAAAGTCATGGAAGCTAAATAACCTTCTCCTGAATAATTATTCTATAAAAGAAGAAATCAAGATGGAAATCAAAAATTTCTTTGAATTAAATGACAATGGAGATACAACTTATCAAAATCTATGGGATGCAGCTAAAGCAGTCCTGAGAGGAAAATTCATATCCATAAATGCCTATATCAAAAAGACAGAAAACATGCAAATAGACAACCTAACGAATAGACTCAAAGAGCTGGAGAAAGAAGAACAGAACGATCCCAAACCCAGCAGAAGGCGAGAAATTACTAAGATCAAATTAGAACTAAATGAAAAGGACAACAAATAAACTATAAGGGAAATTAATAAAACAAAAAGTTGGTTCTTTGAAAAGATAAACAAAATAGACACACCCCTGGCTAGACTAACCAAGAGCACAAAAGTAAAATCTCTAATAACCTCCATTAGGAACATGAAAGGAGAAATCACAACTGATGCTACAGAGATACAAGATATCATCTATGAATTCTACAAAAATCTTTATGCACACAAACTGGAGAACGTGGAGGAAATGGACAAATTTTTAGAGACACATAGTCTTCCCAGGCTCAACCAGGAAGAAATAGAGTACCTGAACAGACCAATATCAAGAACTGAAATCGAAACAGCAATAAAAAACCTTCCCAAAAAGAAAAGCCCTGGTCCAGATGGGTTCACACCTGAATTTTACCATACATACAAAGAAGAACTGGTGCCCATCCTACATAAACTATTCTCCAATATTGAGAAGGATGGAGTTCTCCCCAACACGTTCTACCAAGCCAATATAACATTAATACCAATCCTAATTCTAACCATACCCCTTCATAAAACACTAACTCCTAACCGCTAACCCTAACACTAACCAAAAACCCTAATCACTAATCCCTAACCCTAACGCTTAACCTTTACCCTAACCGTTAACCCTCACCCTAAATCTTAACACTGACCCTAACATTAACCTTTAACTCTAAGCCTAACCCTTAACCCTACAGTAAGGAAGACCCTTAATGCTAATGGGATCCCTTATCCCTAACCCTAACACTACAGCTAAAAATAACCCTAACCTTGGATCCTTAAACCTAACCCCTAACACTTACTTTAACCCCAAACCCTAACCCTAATCCTAAGCATTAAACCTAACCCTATCTCTTAACCCTAACGCTAGCCCTTACCCTAACGCCTAGATCTAACCCTAAATCTAACCTACCGCCTAATCCTAACCTTAAGCCCTAATGCTAACACTAACCCTGAACCCTAAACCTACCCGTAACCCTTAACACTAACCCTATCTGTGAACCTTAATCCTGACCCTAACCATTACCCGCACCCAAGCATTTAACCCTGATTCTAACCCTAATCCTTAATGATAAACCTAACACTAAACCCTAATCCTAAGCCCAGCACTTAACCCTAATCCTATCCCTTAACCCTAACCCTAACCCTAATGCTACCCCCTAAACGTTACCCTAACCGTGACCAGTAAACCTAACCCTAACCTCTAACACAAACCATAGCACATAACTCTAACCCTAAAACTAACCCTAACCCTAAACCTAACCCTAAACCCTAACTCTTAACCTTAACCCTAAGCGTTAACTCTCACGCTAACCTTTAATCCTAACCCTAATCCTAATCTTCAACCCTAAACCTAACACTTAACCCTAACCCTGTACCAAAACCTAACCCCTCATCTTAACCCTAACCGTAAGCCTCAACCCTAAACCAAAGTGTAACCGTTAAACCTAAGAGTAACCTTTAACCCTAACCCTAATCCCTAACCCTAAGCCCTCACCCTAACACTAAACTTCATCCTTAACCCTAACCAGAATCCTAACCCTAAATCTAATTCTC
This sequence comes from Eulemur rufifrons, assembly GCF_041146395.1. NCBI lineage: Eukaryota > Metazoa > Chordata > Mammalia > Primates > Lemuridae > Eulemur > Eulemur rufifrons. The sequence goes on along the minus strand of NC_091012.1, from coordinate 8,117,352 downwards.
AGACTTCTTGCTTTCTTAGAGTTTAGAAAGCCTGCAATCCTCCCGTGCCATGCGGGAAAGGAGGCTCTACCACTGTGTCCTGCATGAAACCCACGGGCCCATACCCAGAGTATGATAGAGTGGGTTCCCGGGTACAATCCCAGCCCCCTAAACTCCCCCCGCCCGCCTAATGCAGACAGAGCCCGTGCGCTAAGCATAAACAATACCTTTAACAGATAACCCTAACCCTGAACATAACACCTAACCCTGTTCCTATTTCTCCCCTTAACACGTAAACCTCACGTGCGCCTAACTTTAACCTCTTATCCTAACGTTAATGCATAACCCATTTCCTGAGAACAACCCCTATCCCATAATTCTAACCCTATCTCCTAGTCATCACTGTGACACCTAATCCCTAACCCTAATTCTAAACCGCTAACCCTAACCGTAACCCTACCTACAACCCTAACACTGACAGTAACCCTTACTTCTAACCCCAACGCTATGCATAACAAAAACCCTAACCCTTGACCCTAATCCTTCACCCTAACCCCTAAGCCTTACCCTAACCCTTAACCCTAAACCTCATCCTAACCATTAAACCTAACCCTAGCTCTTAAAGCTAACCCTAAACCTTACCCTCACGACTAGACCTAACCCTGACACTAACCTAACACCTAACCCTAACCAGAACCCCTAAAGCTAACCCTGAACCCTATCCCTAACCCAAGCAGTAAACTGTAACCCGAAACCTAAGCCCAACCCGTAACCCTAATCCTATCCTTTTACCCTAAAACTAACCGCTAATCCTAACACCTATACCTCACCCTAACTCTAACCCCAATCCTAATTCTAACCATACACCTTCATAAAACACTAACTCCTAAACGTTAACCCTAACACTAACCAAAAACCCTAATCACTATTCCCTAACCCTAACGCTTAACCGTTACCCTGACCGTTAACCCTCACCCTAAATCATAACACTGACCCTAACCTTAACCTTTAACTCTAAGCCTAACCCTTAACCCTACAGTAAGGAAGACCCTTAATGCTAATGGGATCCCTTATCCCGAACCCTAACACTACAGCTAATAATAACCCTAACCTTGGATCCTTAAACCTAACCCCTAACACTTACTTTAACCCCAAACCCTAACCCTAATCCTAAGCATTAAACCTACCCCTATCTCTTAACCCTAACGCTACTCCTTACCCTAACGCCTAGATCTAAACCTAAATCTAACGTACGGTCTAATCCTAACCTTAAGCCCTAATGCTAACACTAACCATGAAACCTAAACCTACCCGTAACCCTTAACACTAACCCTATCCGTGAACCTAAACCCTGACCCTAACCATTACCCGCACCCAAGCATTTAACACTGACCCTAACCCTTATCCTTAATGCTAACCCTAACACTAAACCCTAACCCTAAGCCCAACACTTAACCCTAATGCTATCCCTTAACCCTAACCCTAACCCTAATGCTACCCCCACAACATAACCCTAACCATGACCAGTAAACCTAACCCTAACCTCTAACACAAACCATAGCACATAACTCTAACCCTAAAACTAACCCTAACCCTAACCCTCACCCTAAACCCTACCACTTAACCTTAATCCTAAGCGTTAACTCTCACGCTAACCTTTAATCCTAACCCTAATCCTAATCTTCAACCCTAAACCTAACACTTAACCCTAACCCTGTACCAAACCCTAACCCCTCATCTTAACACTAACCGTAAACCTCAACCCTAAACCAAAGTGTAACCGGTAAACCTAAGAGTAACCTTTAACCCTAACCCTAATCCCTAACCCTAAGCCCTCACCCTAACACTAAACTTCATCCTTAACCCTAACCAGAATCCTAACCCTAAATCTAATTCTCAGACTTCTTGCTTTCTTAGAGTTTAGAAAGCCTGCTATCCTCCCATGCCATGCGTGAAAGGAGGCTCTACCACTGTGTCCTGCATGAAACCCACGGGCCCATACCCAGAGTATGATAGAGTGGGTTCCCGGGTACAATCCCAGCCCCCTAAACTCCCCCCGCCCGCCTAATGCAGACAGGGCCCGTGCACTAAGCATAAACAATACCTTTAACAGATAACCCTAACCCTGAACATAACACCCAACCCTGTTCCTATTTCTCCCCTTAACACGTAAACCTCACCGTGCCCCTAACTTTAACCTCTTATCCTAACGTTAATGCATAACCCATTTCCTGAGAACAACCCCTATCCCATAATTCTAACCCTATCTCCTAGTCATCACTGTGACACCTAATCCCTAACCCTAATTCTAAACCGCTAACCCTAACCGTAACCCTACCTACAACCCTAACACTGACAGTAACCCTTACTTCTAACCCCAACGCTATGCCTAACAAAAACCCTAACCGTTGACCCTAACCCTTCACCCTAACCCCTAAGCCTTACCCTAACCCTTAACCCTAATCCTAATCCTAACCATTAACCTAAGCCTAGCTCTTAAAGCTAACCCTAAACCTTACCCTCACGACTAGACCTAACCCTGACACTAACCTAACACCTAACCCTAACCAGAACCCCTAAAGCTAACCCTGAACCCTATCCCTAACCCAAGCAGTAAACTTTAACCCGAAACCTAAGCCCAAGCCTTAAGCCTAATCCTATCCTTTTACCCTAAAACTAACCCCTAAACCTAACCCCTATACCTCACCCTAATTCTAACCCCAATCCTAATTCTAACCATACCCCTTCATAAAACACTAACTCCTAACCGCTAACCCTAACACTAACCAAAAACCCTAATCACTAATCACTAACCCTAACGCTTAAGCATTACCCTGACCGTTAACACTCACCCTAAATCTTAACACTGACCCTAACCTTAACCTTTAACTCTAAGCCTAACCCTTAACCCTACAGTAAGGAAGACCCTTAATGCTAATGGGATCCCTTATCCCTAACCCTAACACTACAGCTAAAAATAACCCTAACCTTGGATCCTTAAACCTAAACCCTAACACTTACTTTAACCCCAAAACCTAACCCTAATCCTAAGCATTAAACCTAACCCTATCTCTTAACCCTAACGCTAGCCCTTACCCTAACGCCTAGATCTAACCCTAAATCTAACCTACCGCCTAATCCTAACCTTAAGCACTAATGCTAACACTAACCCTGAACCCTAAACCTACCCGTAACCCTTAACACTAACCCTATCCGTGAACCTTCACCCTGACCCTAACCATTACCCGCACCCAAGCATTTAACCCTGACCCTAACCCTAATCCTTAATGCTAACCCTAACACTAAAACCTAACCCTAAGCCCAACACTTATCCCTAATCCTATCCCTTAACCCTAACCCTAACCCTAATGCTACCCCTAAACGTAACCCTAACCATGACCAGTAAACCTAACCCTAACCAGTAACACAAACCATATCACATAACTCTAACCTTAAAACTAACCCTAACCCTAACCCTAACACTAAACCCTAACTCTTAACCTTAACCCTAAGCGTTAACTCTCACGCTAACCTTTAATCCTAACCCTAATCCTAATCTTCAACCCTAAACCTAACACTTAACCCTAACCCTGTACCAAACCCTAACCCCTCATCTTAACCCTAACCGTAAACCTCAACCCTAAACGAAAGCGTAACCGTTAAACGTAAGAGTAACCTTTAACCCTAACCCTATTCCCTAACCCTAATCCCTCACCCTAACACTAAACTTCATCCTTAACCCTAACCGGAATCCTAACCCTAAATCTAATTCTCAGACTTCTTGCTTTCTTAGAGTTTTGAAAGCCTGCAATCCTCCCCTGCCATGCGTGAAAGGAGGCTCTACCACTGTGTCCTGCATGAAACCCACGGGCCCATACCCAGAGTATGATAGAGTGGGTTCCCGGGTACAATCCCAGCCCCCTAAACTCCCCCCGCCCGCCTAATGCAGACAGGGCCCGTGCGCTAAGCATAAACAATACCTTTAACAGATAACCCTAACCCTGAACATAACACCCAACCCTGTTCCTATTTCTCCCCTTAACACGTAAACCTCACCGTGCGCCTAACTTTAACCTCTTATCCTAACGTTAATGCATAACCCATTTCCTGAGAACAACCCCTATCCCATAATTCTAACCCTATCTCCTAGTCATCACTGTGACACCTAATCCCTAACCCTAATTCTAAACCGCTAACCCTAACCGTAACCCTACCTACAACCCTAACACTGACAGTAACCCTTACTTCTAAACCCCAACGCTATGCCTAACAAAAACCCTAACCCTTGACCCTAACCCTTCACCCTAACCCCTAAGCCTTACCCTAACCCTTAACCCTAATCCTAATCCTAACCATTAAACCTAACCCTAGCTCTTAAAGCTAACCCTAAAGCTTACCCTCACGACTAGACCTAACCCTGACACTAACCTAAAGCTACCCCTAACCAGGACCCCTAAAGCTAAGCCTGAACCCTATCCCTAACTCTAGCAGTAAACTTTAACCCTAAACCTAAGCCCAACCCGTAACCCTAATCCTATCCTTTTACCCTAAAACTAACCCCTAAACCTAACCCCTATACCTCACCCTAACTCTAACCCCAATCCTAATTCTAACCATCCCCCTTCATAAAACACTAACTCCTAACCGCTAACCCTAACACTAACCAAAAACCCTAATCACTAATCCCTAACCCTAACGCTTAACCTTTACCCTGTCCGTTAACCCTCACCCTAAATCTTAACACTGACCCTAACCTTAACCTTTAACTCTAAGCCTAACCCTTAACCCTACAGTAAGGAAGACCCTTAATGCTAATGGGATCCCTTATCCCTAACCTTCACACTACAGCTAAAAATAACCCTAACCTTGGATCCTTAAAACTAACCCCTAACACTTACTTTAACCCCAAACACTAATCCTAATACTAAGCATTAAACCTAACCCTATCTCTTAACCCTAACGCTAGCCCTTACCCTAACGCCTACATCTAACCCTAAATCTAACCTACCGCATAATCCTAACCTTAAGCCCTAATGCTAACACTAACCATGAACCCTAAACCTACCCGTAAACATTAACACTAACCCTATCTGTGAACCTTAACCCTGACCCTAACCATTACCCGCACCCAAGCATTTAACCCTGATTCTAACCCTAATCCTTAATGATAAACCTAACACTAAACCCTAACCCTAAGCCCAACACTTAACCCTAATCCTATCCCTTAACCCTAACCCTAACCCTAATGCTACCCCCTAAACGTAACCCTAACCGTGACCAGTAAACCTAACCCTAACCTCTAACACAAACCATAGCACATAACTCTAACCCTAAAACTAACCCTAACCCTCACCCTAAACCCTACCACTTAACCTTAATCCTAAGCGTTAACTCTCACGCTAACCTTTAATCCTAACCCTAATCCTAATCTTCAACCCTAAACCTAACACTTAACCCTAACCCTGTACCAAACCCTAACCCCTCATCTTAACCCTAACCGTAAACCTCAACCCTAAACCAAAGTGTAACCGGTAAACCTAAGAGTAACCTTTAACCCTAACCGTAATCCCTAAGCCTAAGCCCTCACCCTAACACTAAACTTCATCCTTAACCCTAACCAGAATCCTAACCCTAAATCTAATTCTCAGACTTCTTGCTTTCTTAGAGTTTAGAAAGCCTGCTATCCTCCCATGCCATGCGTGAAAGGAGGCTCTACCACTGTGTCCTGCATGAAACCCACGGGACCATACCCAGAGTATGATAGAGTGGGTTCCCGGGTACAATCCCAGCCCCCTAAACTCCCCCCGCCCGCCTAATGCAGACAGGGCCCGTGCGCTAAGCATAAACAATACCTTTAACAGATAACCCTAACCCTGAACATAACACCCAACCCTGTTCCTATTTCTCCCCTTAACACGTAAACCTCACCATGCGCCTAACTTTAACCTCTTATCCTAACGTTAATGCATAACCCATTTCCTGAGAACAACCCCTATCCCATAATTCTAACCCTATCTCCTAGTCATCACTGTGACACCTAATCCCTAACCCTAATTCTAAACCGCTAACCCTAACCGTAACCCTACCTACAACCCTAACACTGACAGTAACCCTTACTTCTAACCCCAACGCTATGCCTAACAAAAACCCTAACCCTTGACCCTAACCCTTCACCCTAACCCCTAAGCCTTACCCTAACCCTGAACCCTAATCCTAATCCTAACCATTAACCTAAGCCTAGCTCTTAAAGCTAACCCTAAACCTTACCCTCACGACTAGACCTTACCCTGACACTAACCTAACACCTAACCCTAACCAGAACCCCTAAAGCTAACCCTGAACCCTATCCCTAACCCAAGCAGTAAACTTTAACCCGAAACCTAAGCCCAAGCCGTAAGCCTAATCCTATCCTTTTACCCTAAAACTAACCCCTAAACCTAACCCCTATACCTCACCCTAATTCTAACCCCAATCCTAATTCTAACCATACCCCTTCATAAAACACTAACTCCTAACCGCTAACCCTAACACTAACCAAAAATCCTAATCACTAATCACTAACCCTAACGCTTAAGCGTTTCCCTGACCGTTAACACTCACCCTAAATCTTAACACTGACCCTAACCTTAACCATTAACTCTAAGCCTAACCCTTAACCCTACAGTAAGGAAGACCCTTAATGCTAATGGGATCCCTTATCCCTAACCCTCACACTACAGCTAAAAATAACCCTAACCTTGGATCCTTAAACCTAACCCCTAACACTTACTTTAACCCCAAACCCTAACCCTAATCCTAAGCATTAAACCTAACCCTATCTCTTAACCCTAACGCTAGCCCTTACCCTAACGCCTAGATCTAACCCTAAATCTAACCTACCGCCTAATCCTAACCTTAAGCACTAATGCTAACACTAACCCTGAACCCTAAACCTACCCGTAACCCTTAACACTAACCCTATCCGTGAACCTTCACCCTGACCCTAACCATTACCCGCACCCAAGCATTTAACCCTGACCCTAACCCTAATCCTTAATGCTAACCCTAACACTAAACCCTAACCCTAAGCCCAACACTTAACCCTAATCCTATCCCTTAACCCTAACCCTAACCCTAATGCTACCCCCTAAACGTAACCCTAACCATGACCAGTAAACCTAACCCTAACCTGTAACACAAACCATAGCACATAACTCTAACCTTAAAACTAACCCTAACCCTAACCCTAACCCTAAACCCTAACTCTTAACCTTAACCCTAAGCGTTAACTCTCACGCTAACCTTTAATCCTAACCCTAATCCTAATCTTCAACCCTAAACCTAACACTTAACCCTAACCCTGTACCAAACCCTAACCCCTCATCTTAACCCTAACCGTAAACCTCAACCCTAAACCAAAGCGTAACCGTTAAACGTAAGAGTAACCTTTAACCCTAACCCTATTCCCTAACCCTAATCCCTCACCCTAACACTAAACTTCATCCTTAACCCTAACCGGAATCCTAACCCTAAATCTAATTCTCAGACTTCTTGCTTTCTTAGAGTTTTGAAAGCCTGCAATCCTCCCATGCCATGCGTGAAAGGAGGCTCTACCACTGTGTCCTGCATGAAACCAACGGGCCCTTTCCCAGAGTATGATAGAGTGGATTCCCAGGTACAATCCCAGCCCCCTAAACTCCCCCCGCCCGCCTAATGCAGACAGGGCCCGTGCGCTAAGCATAAACAATACCTTTAACAGATAACCCTAACCCTGAACATAACACTCAACCCTGTTCCTATTTCTCCCCTTAACACGTAAACCTCACCGTGCGCCTAACTTTAACCTCTTATCCTAACGTTAATGCATAACCCATTCCCTGAGAACAACCCCTATCCCATAATTCTAACCCTATCTCCTAGTCATCACTGTGACACCTAATCCCTAACCCTAACTCTAAACCGCTAACCCTAACTGTAACCCTACCTACAACCCTAACACTGACAGTAACCCTTACTTCTAACCCCAACGCTATGCCTAACAAAAACCCTAACCCTTGACCCTAACCCTTCATCCTAACCCCTAAGCCTTACCCTAACCCTTAACCCTAATCCTAATCCTAACCATTAAACCTAACCCTAGCTCTTAAAGCTAACCCTAACCTTACCTTCACGACTAGACCTAACCCTGACACTAACCTAACACCTAACCCTAACCAGAACCCCTAAAGCTAACCCTGAACCCTATCGCTAACCCTAGCAGTAAACTTTAACCCTAAACCTAAGCCCAACCCGTAAACCTAATCCTATCCTTTTACCCTAAAACTAACCCCTAAACCTAACCCCTATACCTCACCCTAACTCTAACCCCAATCCTAATTCTAACCATACCCCTTCATAAAACACTAACTCCTAACCGCAAACCCTAACACTAACCAAAATCCCTAATCACTAATCCCTAACACTAACGCTTAACCTTTACCCTAACCGTTAACCCTCACCCTAAATCTTAACACTGACCCTAACCTTAACCTTTAACTCTAAGCCTAACCCTTAACCCTACAGTAAGGAAGACCCTTAATGCTAATGGGATCCCTTATCCCTAACCCTAACACTACAGCTAAAAATAACCCTAACCTTGGATCCTTAAACCTAACCCCTAACACTTATTTTAACTCCAAACCCTAACCCTAATCCTAAGCATTAAACCTAACCCTATCTCTTAACCCTAACGCTAGCCCTTACCCTAACGCCTAGATCTAACCCTAAATCTAACCTACCGCCTAATCTTAACCTTAAGCCCTAATGCTAACTCTAACCCTGAACCCTAAACCTACCCGTAACCCTTAACACTAACCCTATCCGTGAACCTTAACCCTGACCCTAACGATTACCCGCACCCAATCATTTAACCCTGACCCTAACCCTAATACTTAATGCTAACCCTAACACTAAACCCTAACTCTAAGCCCAACACTTATCCCTAATCCTATCCCTTAACCCTAACCCTAAGCCTAATGCTACCCCCTAAACGTAACCCTCACCGTGACCAGTAAACCTAACCCTAACCTCTAACACAAACCATAGCACATAACTCTAACCCTAAAACTAACCCTAACCCTAACCCTAACCCTAAACCCTAACTCTTAACCTTAACCCTAAGCGTTAACTCTCACGCTAACCTTTAATCCTAACCCTAATCCTAATCTTCAACCCTAAACCTAACACTTAACCCTAACCCTGTACCAAACCCTAACCCCTCATCTTAACCCTAACCGTAAACCTCAACACTAAACCAAAGTGTAACCGTTAAACCTAAGAGTAACCTTTAACCCTAACCCTAATCCCTAACCCTAAGCCCTCACCCTAACACTAAACTTCATCCTTAACCCTAACCAGAATCCTAACCCTAAATCTAATTCTCAGACTTCTTGCTTGCTTAGAGTTTAGAAAGCCTGCAATCCTCCCATGCCATGCGTGAAAGGAGGCTCTACCACTGTGTCCTGCATGAAACCCACGGGCCCATACCCAGAGTATGATAGAGTGGGTTCCCGGGTACAATCCCAGCCCCCTAAACTTCCCCCGCCCGCCTAATGCAGACAGGGCCCGTGCGCTAAGCATAAACAATACCTTCAACAGATAACCATACCCTGAACATAACACCCAACCTTGTTCCTATTTCTCCCCTTAACACGTAAACCTCACTGTGTGCCTAACTTTAACCTCTTATCCTAACGTTAATGCATAACCCATTTCCTGAGAACAACCCCTATCCCATAATTCTAACCCTATCTCCTAGTCATCACTGTGACACCTAATCCCTAACCCTAATTGTAAACCGCTATCCCTAATCGTAACCCTACCTACAACCCTAACACTGACAGTAACCCTTACTTCTAACCCCAACGCTATGCCTAACAAGAACCCTAACCCTTCACCCTAACCCTTCACCCTAACCCCTAAGCCTTACCCTAACCCTTAACCCTAACCTAATCCTAACCATTAAACCTAACCCTAGCTCTTAAAGCTAACCCTAAACCTTACCCTCACGACTAGACCTAACCCTGACACTAACCTAACACCTAACCCTAAACAGAACCCCTAAAGCTAACCCTGAAACCAATCCCTAACCCCAGCAGTAAACTTTAACCCAAAACCTAAGCCCAACCCGTAACCCTAATCCTATCCTTTTACCCTAAAACTAACCCCTAAACCTAACCCCTATACCTCACCCTAACTCTAACCCCAATCCTAATTCTAACCATACCCCTTCATAAAACACTAACTCCTAACCGCTAACCCTAACACTAACCAAAAACCCTAATCACTAATCCCTAACCCTAACACTTAACCTTTACCCTAACCGTTAACCCTCACCCTAAATCTTAACACTGACCCTAACCTTAACCTTTAACTCTAAGCCTAACACTTAATCCTACAGTAAGGAAGACCCTTAATGCTAATGGGATCCCTTATCCCTAACCCTAACACTACAGCTAAAAACAACCCTAACCTTTGATCCTTAAACCTAACCCCTAACACTTACTTTAACCCCAAACACTAACCCTAATCCTAAGCATTAAACCTAACCCTATCTCTTAACCCTAACGCTAGCCCTTACCCTAACGCCTACATCTAACCCTAAATCTAACCTACCGCCTAATCCTAACCTTAAGCCCTAATGCTAACACTAACCATGAACCCTAAACCTACCCGTAACCCTTAACACTAACCCTATCCGTGAACCTTAACCCTGACCCTAACCATTACCCGCACCCAAGCATTTAACCCTGATTCTAACCCTAATCCTTAATGATAAACCTAACACTAAACCCTAACCCTAAGTCCAACACTTAACCCTAATCCTATCCCTTAACCCTAACCCTAACCCTAAGGCTACCCCATAAACGTAACCCTAACCGTGACCAGTAAACCTAACCCTAACCTCTAACACAAACCATAGCACAAAACTCTAACCCTAAAACTAACCCTAACCCTCACCATAAACCCTACCACTTAACCTTAATCCTAAGCGTTAACTCTCACGCTAACCTTTAATCCTAACCCTAATCCTAATCTTCAACCCTAAACCTAACACTTAACCCTAACCCTGTACCAAACCCTAACCCCTCATCTTAACCCTAACCGTAAACCTCAACCCTAAACCAAAGTGTAACCGGTAAACCTAAGAGTAACCTTTAACCCTAACCCTAATCCCTAACCCTAAGCCCTCACCCTAACACTAAACTTCATCCTTAACCCTAACCAGAATCCTAACCCTAAATCTAATTCTCAGACTTCTTGCTTTCTTAGAGTTTAGAAAGCCTGCTATCCTCCCATGCCATGCGTGAAAGGAGGCTCTACCACTGTGTCCTGCATGAAACCCACGGGCCCATACCCAGAGTATGATAGAGTGGGTTCCCGGGTACAATCCCAGCCCCCTAAACTCCCCCCGCCCGCCTAATGCAGACAGGGCCCGTGCGCTAAGCATAAACAATACCTTTAACAGATAACCCTAACCCTGAACATAACACCCAACCCTGTTCCTATTTCTCCCCTTAACACGTAAACCTCACCGTGCGCCTAACTTTAACCTCTTATCCTAACGTTAATGCATAACCCATTTCCTGAGAACAACCCCTATCCCATAATTCTAACCCTATCTCCTAGTCATCACTGTGACACCTAATCCCTAACCCTAATTCTAAACCGCTAACCCTAACCGTAACCCTACCTACAACCCTAACACTGACAGTAACCCTTACTCCTAACCCCAACGCTATGCCTCACAAAAACCCTAACCCTTGACCCTAACCCTTCATCCTAACCCCTAAGCCTTACCTAACCCTTAACCCTAATCCTATCCTTTTACCCTAAAACTATCCCCTAAACCTAACCCCTATACCTCACCCTAACTCTAACGCCAGTCGTAATTCTAACCATACCCCTTCATAAAACACTAACTCCTAACCGCTAACCCTAACACTAACCAAAAACCCTAATCACTAATCCCTAACCCTAACGCTTAACCTTTACCCTAACCGTTAACCCTCACCCTAAATCTTAACCCTGACCCTAACCTTAACCTTTAACTCTAAGCCTAACCCTTAACCCTACAGTAAGGAAGACCCTTAATGCTAATGGGATCCCTTATCCCTAACCATAACACTACAGCTAAAAATAACCCTAACCTTGGATCCTTAAACCTAACCCCTAACACTTACTTTAACCCCAAATCCTAAAGCTAATCCTAAGCATTAAACCTAACGCTATCTCTTAACCATAACGCTAGCCCTTACCCTAACGCCTAGATCTAACCCTATATCTAACCTACCGCCTAATCCTAACCTTAAGCCCTAATGCTAACACTAACCCTGAACCCTAAACCTACCCGTAACCCTTAACACTATCCCTATCCGTGAACCTTAACCCTGACCCTAACCATTACCCGCACCCAAGCATTTAACCCTGACCCTAACCCTAATCCTTAATGCTAACCTTAACACTAAACCCTAACCCTAAGCCCAACACTTAACCCTAATCCTATCCCTTAACCCTAACCCTAACCCTAACCCTACCTACAACCCTAACACTGACAGTAACCTTTACTTTTAACCCCAACGCTGTGCTTAACAAAAACCCTAACCCTTCACCCTAACCCCTACCCTAACCCTTGACCCTAATACTAATCCTAACCATTAAACCTAACCCTAGCTCTTAAAGCTAACCCTAAACCTTACCCTCACGACTAGACCTAACCCTGACACTAACTTAACACCTAACCCTAACCAGAACCCCTAAAGCTAACCCTGAACCCTATCCCTAACCCTAGCAGTAAACTTTTCCCTAAACCTAAGCCCAACCTGTAACCCTAATCCTATCCTTTTACCCTAAAACTAACCCCTAAAACTAACCCCTATACCTCACCCTAACTCTAACCCCAATCCTAATTCTAACCATACCCCTTCATAAAACACTAACTCCTAACCGCTAACCCTAACACTAACCAAAAACCCTAATCACTAATCCCTAACCCTAACGCTTAACCTTTACCCTAACCGTTAACCCTCACCCTAAATCTTAACACTGACCCTAACCTTAAACTTTAACTCTAAGCCTAACCCTTAACCCTACAGTAAGGAAGACCCTTAACGCTAATGGGATCCCTTATCCCTAACTCTAACACTACAGCTAAAAATAACCCTAACCTTGGATCCTTAAACCTAACCCCTAACACTTACTTTAACCCCAAACCCTAACCCTAATCCTAAGCATTAAACCTAACCCTATCTCTTAACCCTAACGCTAGCCCTTACCCTAACGCCTAGATCTAACCCTAAATCTAACCTACCGCTTAATCCTAACCTTAAGCCCTAATGCTAACACTAACCCTGAACCCTAAACCTACCCGTTACCCTTAACACTAACCCTATCTGTGAACCTTAACCCTGACCCTAACCATTACCCGCACCCAAGCATTTAACCCTGATTCTAACCCTAATCCTTAATGATAAACCTAACACTAAACCCTAATCCTAAGCCCAACACTTAACCCTAATCCTATCCCTTAACACTAACCCTAACCCTAATGCTACCCCCTAAACGTAACCCTAACCGTGACCAGTAAACCTAAACCTAACCTCTAACACAAACCATAGCACATAACTCTAACCCTAAAACTAACCCTAACCCTAACCCTAACCCTAAACCCTAACTCTTAACCTTAACCCTAAGCGTTAACTCTCACGCTAACCTTTAATCCTAACCCTAATCCTAATCTTCAACCCTAAACCTAACACTTAACCCTAACCCTGTACCAAACCCTAACCCCTCATCTTAACCCTAACCGTAAACCTCAACCCTAAACCAAAGTGTAACCGTTAAACCTAAGAGTTACCTTTAACACTAACCCTATTCCCTAACCCTAAGCCCTCACCCTAACACTAAACTTCATCCTTAACCCTAACCAGAATCCTAACCCTAAATCTAATTCTCAGACTTCTTGCTTTCTTAGAGTTTAGAAAGCCTGCAATCCTTCCATGCCATACGTGAAAGGAGGCTCTACACTGTGTCCTGCATGAAACCAACGGGCCCATACCCAGAGTATGATAGAGTGGGTTCCCGTGTACAATCCCAGCCCCCTAAACTCCCCCCGCCCGCCTAATGCAGACAGGGCCCGTGCGCTAAGCATAAACAATACCTTTGACAGATAACCCTAACCCTGAACATAACACCCAACCCTGTTCCTATTTCTCCCCTTAACACATAACCCTCACCATGCGCCTAACTTTAACCTCTTATCCTAACGTTAATGCATAACCCATTTCCTGAGAACAACCCCTATCCCATAATTCTAACCCTATCTCCTAGTCATCACTGTGACACCTAATCCCTAACCCTAATTCTAAACTGCTAACCCTAACCGTAACCCTACCTACAACCCTAAAACTGACAGTAACCCTTAGTTCTAACCCCAACGCTATGCCTAACCAAAACCCTAACCCTTGACCCTAACCCTTCACCCTAAACCCTAAGCCTTACCCTAAACCTTAACCCTAATCCTAATCCTAACCATTAAACCTAACCCTAGCTCTTAAAGCTAACCCTAAACCTTACCCTCACGACTAGACCTAACCCTGACACTAACCTAACACCTAACCCTAACCAGAACCCCTAAACCTAACCCCTATACCTCACCCTAACTCTAACCCCAATCCTAATTCTAACCATACCCCTTCATAAAACACTAACTCCTAACCGCTAACCCTGGCACTAACCAAAAACCCTAATCACTAATCCCTAACCATAACGCTTAACCTTTACCCAAACCGTTAACCCTCACCCTAAATCTTAACACTGACCCTAACCTTAACCTTTACTCTAAGCCTAACCCTTAACCCTACAGTAAGGAAGACCCTTAATGCTAATGGGATCCCTTATCCCTAACCCTAACACTACAGCTAAAAATAACCCTAACCTTGGATCCTTAAACCTAACCCCTAACACTTACTTTAACCCCAAACCCTAACCCTAATCCTAAGCATTAAACCTAACCCTATCTCTTAACCCTAACGCTAGCCCTTACCCTAACGCCTAGATCTAACCCTAAATCTAACCTATCGCCTAATCCTAACCTTAAGCCCTAATGCTAACACTAACCCTGAACCCTAAACCTACCCGTAACCCTTAACACTAACCCTATCCGTGAACCTAAACCCTGACCCTAACCATTACCCGCACCCAAGCATTTAACCCTGACCCTAACCCTAATCCTTAATGCGAACCTTAACACTAAACCCTAACCCTAAGCCCAACACTTAACCCTAATCCTATCCCTTAACACTAACCCTAACCCTAACCCTAATGCTAACCCCTAAACCTAACCCTAACCTTGATCAGTAAACCTAACCCTAACCTCTAACACAAACCATAGCACATAACTCTAACCCTAAAACTAACCTTAACCCTAACCCTAAACCCTAACACTTAACCTTAACCCTAAGCGTTAACTCTCACGCTAACCTTTAATCCTAACCCTAATCCTAATCTTCAACCCTAAACCTAACACTTAACCCTAACCCTGTACCAAACCCTAACCCCTCATCTTAACCCTAACCGTAAACCTCAACCCTAAACCAAAGTGTAACCGTTAAACCTAAGAGTAACGTTTAACCCTAACCATATTCCCTAACCCTAAGCCCTCACCTTAACACTAAACTTCATCCTTAACCCTAACCAGAATCCTAACCCTATATCTAATTCTCAGACTTCTTGCTTTCTTAGAGTTTAGAAAGCCTGCAATCCTCCCATGCCATGCGTGAAAGGAGGCTCTACCACTGTGTCCTGCATGAAACCCACGGGGCCATACCCAGAGTATGATAGAGTGGGTTCCCGGGTACAATCCCAGCCCCCTAAACTCCTCCAGCCCGCCTAATGCAGACAGGGCCCGTGCGCTAAGCATAAACAATACCTTTAACAGATAACCCTAACCCTGAACATAACACCCAACCCTGTTCCTATTTCTCCCCTTAACACGTAAACCTGACCGTGCGCCTAACTTTAACCTCTTATCCTAACGTTAATGCATAACCCATTTCCTGAGAACAACCCCATCCCATAATTCTAACCCTATCTCCTAGTCATCACTGTGACACCTAATCCCTAACCCTAATTCTAAACCGCTAACCCTAACCGTAACCCTACCTACAACCCTAACACTGACAGTAACCCTTACTTCTAACCCCAACGCTATGCCTAACAAAAACCCTAACCCTTGACCCTAACCCTTCACCCTAACCCCTAAGCCTTACCCTAACCCTTAACCCTAATCCTAATCCTAACAATTAAACCTAACCCTAGCTCTTAAAGCTAACCCTAAACCTTACCCTAATGACTAGGCCTAACCCTGACACTAACCTAACACCTAACCCTAACCAGAACCCCTAAATGTAACCCCTATACCTCACCCTAACTCTAACCCCAATCCTAATTCTAACCATACCCCTTCATAAAACACTAACTCCTAACTGCTAACCCTAGCACTAACCAAAAACCCTAATCACTAATCCCTAACCCTAACGCTTAACCTTTACCCTGACCGTTAACCCTCACCCTAAATCTTAACCCTGACCCTAACCTTAACCTTTACTCTAAGCCTAACCCTTAACCCTACAGTAAGGAAGACCCTTAATGCTAATGGGATCCCTTATCCCTAACCCTCACACTACAGCTAAAAATAACCCTAACCTTGGATCCTTAAACCTAACCCCTAACACTTACTTTAACCCCAAACCCTAACCCTAATCCTAAGCATTAAACCTAACCCTATCTCTTAACCCTAACACTAGCCCTTACCCGAACGCCTAGATCTAACCCTAAATCTAACCTAACGCCTAATCCTAACCTTAAGCCCTAATGCTAACACTATCCCTGAACCCTAAACCTACCCGTAACCCTTAACACTAACCCTATCCGTGAACCTAAACCCTGACCCTAACCATTACCCGCACCCTAGCATTTAACCCTGACCCTAACACTAATCCTTAATGCGAACCCTAACACTAAACCCTAACCCTAAGCCCAACACTTAACCCTAATCCTATCCCTTAACACTGACCCTAATCCTAACCCTAATGCTAACCCCTAAACCTAACCCTAACCATGATCAGTAAACCTAACCCTAACCTCTAACACAAACCATAGCACATAACTCTAACCCTAAAACTAACCCTAACCCTAACCCTAACCCTAACCCTAATCCTTAATGCTAACCCTAACACTAAACCCTAACCCTAAGCCCAACACTTATCCCTAATCCTAGCCCTTAACCCTAACCCTAACCCTAATGCTACCCCCTAAACGTAACCCTAACCGTGACCGGTAAACCTAACCCTAACC